>NC_136345.1:3853702-3946562 GCF_964198595.1 Lampetra fluviatilis | reverse complement strand
TGTGTAACAGTGTGTGTGTGTGTAACTGGTGTGTGTGTGTGTAAACTGTGTGTGTGTTTGTTAACTGTGTGTGTGTGTGTAACTGTGTTGTGTGTGTGAAACTGTGTGTGTGGTGTGTGTAACTGTGTGTGTGTGTGTGTAACTGTGTAACTGTGTGTGTAACTGTGTGTGTGTGTGTGTAACTGTGTGTGTGTGTGTGTAACTGTGTGTGTAACTGTGTGTGTAACTGTGTGTGTGTGTGTAGACTTGGGGTATCTGTGTGTTACTGGTGTGTGGTTTTACTGGTGTGTGGTTGTTGTTGTGTGTAACTGTGTTGTGTGTGTGTGTAAGCTGTTGTGTAGTGTGTAACTGTGTGTGGTGTGTGTAACTGTTGTGTTGTGTGTGTGTAACTGTGTGTGTGTGTGTAACTGTGTGTGTGTGTGTAACTGTGTGTCGTGTGTGTGTAACTGTGTGTGTGTGTGTAACTGTGTGTGTGTGTGTAACTGTGTGTGTGTGTGTGTAACTGTGTGTGTGTGTGTGTAACTGTGTGTGTGTGTGTGTAACTGTGTGTGTGTGTGTAACTGTGTGTGTGTGTGTGTAACTGTGTGTGACTGTGTGTGTAACTGTGTGTGTGTGTGTGTAACTGTGTGTGTGTGTGTAACTGTGTGTGTGTAACTGTGTGTGTGTAAACTGTGTGTGTGTGTGTAACTGGGTGTGTGTGTAACTGTGTGTGTGTGTGTGACTGTGTGTGTAACTGTGTGTGTGTGTGTAACTGTGTGTGTGTGTGTGTAACTGTGTGTGTGTGTGTAACTGTGTGGGTGTGTGTGTAACTGTGTGTGTGTGTGTGTAACTGTGTGTGTGTGTGTAACTGTGTGTGTGTGTGTAACTGTGTGTGTGTGTGTGTAACTGTGTGTGTGTGTGTGTAACTGTGTGTGTGTGTGTGTAACTGTGTGTGTGTGTGTGTAACTGTGGTGTGTGTGTGTAACTGTGTGTGTGTGTGACTGTGTGTGTGTGTGTAACTGTGTGTGTGTGTAACTGTGTGTGTGTGTGTACTGTGTGTGTGTGTGTGTAACTGTGTGTGTGTGTGTGTGTAACTGTGTGTGTGTGTGTAACTGTGTGTGTGTGTGTAACTGTGTGTGTGTGTGTGTGTAACTGTGTGTGTGTGTGTGTAACTGTGTGTGTTGTGTGTGTAACTGTGTGTGTGTGTGTAACTGTGTGTGTGTGTGTAACTTGTGTGTGTGTGTGTGTGTAACTGTGTGATGTGTGTTGTGTAACTGTGTGTGTGTGTGTGTAACTGTGTGTGTGTGTGTGTAACTGTGTGTGTGTGTGTAACTGTGTGTGTGTGTGTAACTGTGTGTGTGTGTGTGTAACTGTGTGTGTGTGTGTGTACTGTGTGTGTAACTGTGTGTGTGTGTGTAACTGTGTGTGTGTGTGTAACTGTGTGTGAACTGTGTGTGTGTGTAACTGTGTGTGTGTGTGTGTGTAACTGTGTGTGTGTGTGTAACTGTGTGTGTGTGTGTGTAACTGTGTGTGTGTGTGTGTGTAACTGTGTGTGTGTGTGTGTAACTGTGTGTGTGTGTGTGTGTAACTGTGTGTGTGTGTGTGTAACTGTGTGTGTGTGTGTGTAACTGTGTGTGTGTGTGTAACTGTGTGTGTGTAACTGTGTGTGTGTGTACGTGTGTGTGTGTGTAACTGTGTGTGTGTGTGTGTGTAACTGTGTGTGTGTGTGTGTAACTTGTGTGTGTGTGTGTGTGTAAACTGTGTGTGTGTGTGTAACTGTGTGTGTGTGTGTAACTGTGTGTTGTGTGTGTGTGTAACTGTGTGTGTGTGTGTGTGTAACTGTGGTGTGTGTACTGTGTGTGTGTGTAACTGTGTGTGTGTGTGTAACTGTGTGTGTGTGTGTGTAACTGTGTGTGTGTGTGTAACTGTGTGTGTGTGTGTGTAACTGTGTGTGTGTGTGTAACTGTGTGTGTGTGTGTAACTGTGTGTGTGTGTGTAACTGTGTTGTGTGTGTGTAACTGTGTGTGTGTGTGTAACTGTGTGTGTGTGTAACTGTGTGTGTGTGTAACTGTGTGTGTGTGTGTAACTGTGTGTGTGTGTGTGTGTGTGTAACTGTGTGTGTGTGAACTGTGTGTGTGTGTGGTAACTGTGTGTGTTGTGTGTAACTGTGTGTGTGTGTGTGTAACTGTGTGTGTGTGTGTGTGTGTAACTGTGTGTGTGTGTGTGTGTAACTGTGTGTGTGTGTGTGTGTGTGTGTAACTGTGTGTGTGTGTAACTGTGTGTGTGTGTGTAACTGTGTGTCTGTGTGTGTGTAACTGTGTGTGTGTGTGTAACTGTGTGTGTGTGTGTAACTGTGTGTGTGTGTGTGTAACTGTGTGTGTGTTGTGTGGTAACTGTGTGTGTGTGTGTGAACTGTGTGTGTGTGTGTAACTGTGTGTGTGTGTGTGTGTAACTGTGTGTGTGTGTGTGTGTGTAACTGTGTGTGTGTGTGTAACTGTGTGTGTGTGTGACTGTGTGTGTGTGTGTGTGTGACTGTGTGACTGTGTGTGTGTGTAACTGTGTGTGTGTGTGACTGTGTGTGTTGTGTGTGTACTGTGTGGTGTGTGTGACTGTGTGTGTGTGTGTGTGTGTGGGTGTGTGTGTGACTGTGTGTGTGTGTGACTGTGTGTGTGTGTGACTGTGTGTGTGTGTGTGACTGTGTGTGTGTGTGTGTGACTGTGTGTGTGTACTGTGTGTGTGTGTGACTGTGTGTGTGTGTGTGACTGTGTGTGTGTGACTGTGTGTGTGTGTGACTGTGTGTGTGTGTGTGTACTGTGTGTGTGTGACTGTGTGTGTGTGACTGTGTGTGTGTGTGTGACTGTGTGTGTGTGTGTGACTGTGTGTGTGTGTGTGTGTGACTGTGTGTGTGTGACTGTGTGTGTGTGTGACTGTGTGTGTGTGTGTGACTGTGTGTGTGTGGTGACTGTGTGTGTGTGTGTGTGACTGTGTGTGTGTGTGTGTGTGTGAACTGTGTGTGTGTGACTGTGTGTGTGTGACTGTGTGTGTGTGTGACTGTGTGTGTGTGTGACTGTGTGTGTGTGTGAGACTGTGTGTGTGTGTGTGACTGTGTGTGTGTGTGTGCAGGTGGCTGTGAAGAACAACCTGGATGTGTTTTACTTCAGCGCCTTGGTGCCAATCCACATCCTCTTCACAGAGGACGGAGCTCTCGGTGCGACCACACACTCACTCATATACATATATATGTATATACTCATATATATATATACACACTCACTCGTATACATATATATGTATATACTCATATATATATATACACACTCACTCGTATACATATATATGTATATACTCATATATATATATATATACACACTCATATACATATATATGTATATACTCATATATATATATATATACACACACTCACTCGTATACATATATATGTATATACTCATATATATATATATATATACACACACACTCGTATACATATATATGTATATACTCATATATATACACACACACTCGTATACACATGTATACTCATACACACACTCATATATACACACTCGTGTGTATACATATATATACTCATATATATACACACACTCATACACACACTCATATATACACACTCGTGTGTATATATATATATATACTCATATATATATACACACTCGTACACACACTCATATATACACACTCATATATATACTAATACATACACTCGTATACACACTCATATATACACACTCATACACACACTCATATATACACACTCGTATATATACTAATACATACACTCGTATACACACTCGTATACACACTCATATATACACACTCGTATATATACTAATACATACACTCGTATACACACTCGTATATACACTCATATATACACACTCATATATACACACTCATATATATACTAATACATACACTCGTATACACACTCGTACACACACTCATATATACACACTCATATATATACTAATACATACACTCGTATACACACTCGTATACACACTCATATATACACACTCGTATATATACTAATACATACACTCGTATACACACTCGTATATACACTCATATATACACACTCATATATACACACTCAATATATACTAATACATACACTCGTATACACACTCGTATACACACTCATATATACACACTCATATATATACTAATACATACACTCGTATACACACTCATATATACACACTCATATATACACACTCATATATATACTAATACATACACTCGTATACACACTCGTATATACACACTCATATATACACACTCATATATACACACTCATATATACACACTCATATATATACTAATACATACACTCGTATACACACTCGTATACACACTCATATATACACACTCGTATATATACTAATACATACACTCGTATACACACTCATATATACACACTCATATATATATACTAATACATACACTCGTATACACACTCGTATACACACTCGTATATACACACTCATATATACACACTCATATATATACTAATACATACACTCGTATACACACTCATATATACACACTCATATATACACACTCATATATATATACTAATACATACACTCGTATACACACTCATATATACACACTCATATATACACACTCGTATATATACTAATACATACACTCGTATACACACTCGTATACACACTCATATATACACACTCATATATACACACTCGTATATATACTAATACATACACTCGTATACACACTCGTATACACACTCGTATACACACTCATATATACACACTCATATATATACTAATACATACACTCGTATACACACTCATATATACACACTCATATATACACACTCATATATATACTAATACATACACTCGTATACACACTCGTATACACACTCATATATACACACTCATATATACACACTCATATATATACTAATACATACACTCATATACACACTCGTATACACACTCATATATACACACTCATATATATACTAATACATACACTCGTATACACACTCGTATACACACTCATATATACACACTCATATATACACACTCGTATATATACTAATACATACACTCGTATACACACTCGTATACACACTCATATATACACACTCATATATACACACTCATATATATACTAATACATACACTCGTATACACACTCGTATACACACTCATATATACACACTCATATATATACTAATACATACACTCGTATACACACTCATATATACACACTCATATATACACACTCATATATATACTAATACATACACTCGTATACACACTCGTATACACACTCATATATACACACTCATATATACACACTCATATATATACTAATACATACACTCATATACACACTCATATATACACACTCATATATACACACTCATATATATACTAATACATACACTCGTATACACACTCGTATACACACTCATATATATACTAATACATACACTCGTATACACACTCATATATACACACTCATATATACACACTCATATATATACTAATACATACACTCGTATACACACTCGTATACACACTCATATATACACACTCATATATACACACTCATATATATACTAATACATACACTCATATACACACTCGTATACACACTCATATATACACACTCATATATATACTAATACATACACTCGTATACACACTCATATATACACACTCATATATACACACTCATATATATACTAATACATACACTCGTATACACACTCGTATACACACTCATATATACACACTCATATATACACACTCATATATATACTAATACATACACTCGTATACACACTCATATATACACACTCATATATACACACTCATATATACACACTCATATATATACTAATACATACACTCGTATACACACACTCATATATACACACTCATATATATACTAATACATACACTCGTATACACACTCGTATACACACTCATATATACACACTCATATATACACACTCATATATATACTAATACATACACTCATATACACACTCGTATACACACTCATATATACACACTCATATATATACTAATACATACACTCATATACACACTCGTATACACACTCATATATACACATACTAATACATACACTCATATACACACTGCCACTATCACTACCACCCACCACCACTACCACCACCACTACCACCACCACTACCACCACCACTACCACCACCACTACCACCACCACTACCAGCCACCACCACCACTACCACCACCACTACCACCACCACTACCACCACCACTACCAGCCACCACTACCAGCCACCACCACCACTACCACCACCACTACCACCACCACTACCACCACCACTACCACCACCACTACCACCACTACCACCACCACCACTACCAGCCACCACCACCACTACCACCACCACTACCACCACCACTACCACCACCACTACCAGCCACCACCACCACTACCACCACCACTACCACCACCACTACCACCACCACTACCACCACCACTACCACCACCACTACCACCACCACTACCACCACCACTACCAGCCACCACCACCACTACCACCACCACTACCACCCACCCACCACCACTCTAACTGGCCTGTGTGTGTGTTTGTGTAACTGTGTGTGTGACTGTGTGACTGTGTGTGTGTGTGTCTGTGTGTCTGTGTGTCTGTGTGTGTGTCTGTGTGTCTGTGTGTGTGACTGTGTGTGACTGTGTGACTGTGTGTGTGTCTGTGTGTGTGTCTGTGTGTCTGTGTGTGTGACTGTGTGTGACTGTGTGACTGTGTGTGTGTCTGTGTGTGTGACTGTGTGTGTGACTGTGTGTGTGTCTGTGTGTGTGACTGTGTGTGTGACTGTGTGTGTGTCTGTGTGTGCGTGTGACTGTGTGTGTGTGTGTGTGTATAACTGTGTGTGTGTGTGTCTGTGTGTGTCTCTGTGTGTGTGTAACTCTGTGTGTGTGTGTAACTGTGTGTAACTGCGTGTGTGTGTGTAACTGTGTAACTCTGTGTGTGTCTGTGTGTGTGTAACTGTGTAACTCTGTGTGTCTCTGTGTGTGTGTAACTCTGTGTGTGTCTGTGTGTGTGTAACTGTGTAACTCTGTGTGTCTCTGTGTGTGTGTAACTCTGTGTGTGTCTGTGTGTGTGTAACTGTGTAACTCTGTGTGTCTCTGTGTGTGTGTAACTCTGTGTGTGTCTGTGTGTGTGTAACTGTGTAACTCTGTGTGTCTCTGTGTGTGTGTAACTCTGTGTGTGTCTGTGTGTGTGTAACTGTGTAACTCTGTGTGTCTCTGTGTGTGTGTAACTCTGTGTGTGTCTGTGTGTGTGTAACTGTGTAACTCTGTGTGTCTCTGTGTGTGTGTAACTCTGTGTGTGTCTGTGTGTGTGTAACTGTGTAACTCTGTGTGTCTCTGTGTGTGTGTAACTCTGTGTGTGTCTGTGTGTGTGTAACTGTGTAACTCTGTGTGTCTCTGTGTGTGTGTAACTGTGTGTGTGTCTGTGTGTGTGTAACTGTGTAACTCTGTGTGTCTCTGTGTGTGTGTAACTGTGTGTGTGTCTGTGTGTGTGTAACTGTGTAACTCTGTGTGTCTCTGTGTGTGTGTAACTGTGTGTGTGTCTGTGTGTGTGTAACTGTGTAACTCTGTGTGTCTCTGTGTGTGTGTAACTGTGTAACTCTGTGTGTCTCTGTGTGTGTGTAACTCTGTGTGTGTCTGTGTGTGTGTAACTGTGTAACTCTGTGTGTCTCTGTGTGTGTGTAACTCTGTGTGTGTCTGTGTGTGTGTAACTGTGTAACTCTGTGTGTCTCTGTGTGTGTGTAACTGTGTGTGTGTCTGTGTGTGTGTGTAACTCTGTGTGTGTCTGTGTGTGTGTAACTGTGTAACTCTGTGTGTGTCTGTGTGTGTGTAACTGTGTAACTCTGTGTGTCTCTGTGTGTGTGTAACTGTGTGTGTGTCTGTGTGTGTGTGTAACTCTGTGTGTGTCTGTGTGTGTGTAACTGTGTAACTCTGTGTGTCTCTGTGTGTGTGTAACTCTGTGTGTGTCTGTGTGTGTGTAACTGTGTAACTCTGTGTGTCTCTGTGTGTGTGTAACTCTGTGTGTGTCTGTGTGTGTGTAACTGTGTAACTCTGTGTGTCTCTGTGTGTGTGTAACTGTGTGTGTGTCTGTGTGTGTGTAACTGTGTAACTCTGTGTGTCTCTGTGTGTGTGTAACTCTGTGTGTGTCTGTGTGTGTGTAACTGTGTAACTCTGTGTGTCTCTGTGTGTGTGTAACTCTGTGTGTGTCTGTGTGTGTGTAACTGTGTAACTCTGTGTGTCTCTGTGTGTGTGTAACTCTGTGTGTGTCTGTGTGTGTGTAACTGTGTAACTCTGTGTGTCTCTGTGTGTGTGTAACTGTGTGTGTGTCTGTGTGTGTGTAACTGTGTGTGTGTCTGTGTGTGTGTGTAACTCTGTGTGTGTCTGTGTGTGTGTAACTGTGTAACTCTGTGTGTCTCTGTGTGTGTGTAACTCTGTGTGTGTCTGTGTGTGTGTAACTCTGTGTGTGTCTGTGTGTGTGTCTGTGTGTGTGTAACTGTGTAACTCTGTGTGTCTCTGTGTGTGTGTAACTGTGTGTGTGTCTGTGTGTGTGTGTAACTCTGTGTGTGTCTGTGTGTGTGTAACTGTGTAACTCTGTGTGTCTCTGTGTGTGTGTAACTGTGTGTGTGTCTGTGTGTGTGTAACTGTGTAACTCTGTGTGTCTCTGTGTGTGTGTAACTGTGTGTGTGTCTGTGTGTGTGTAACTGTGTAACTCTGTGTGTCTCTGTGTGTGTGTAACTGTGTGTGTGTCTGTGTGTGTGTAACTGTGTAACTCTGTGTGTCTCTGTGTGTGTGTAACTCTGTGTGTCTCTGTGTGTGTGTAACTGTGTAACTCTGTGTGTCTCTGTGTGTGTGTAACTGTGTGTGTGTCTGTGTGTGTGTAACTGTGTAACTCTGTGTGTCTCTGTGTGTGTGTAACTGTGTGTGTGTCTGTGTGTGTGTAACTGTGTAACTCTGTGTGTCTCTGTGTGTGTGTAACTCTGTGTGTCTCTGTGTGTGTGTAACTGTGTAACTCTGTGTGTCTCTGTGTGTGTGTAACTGTGTGTGTGTCTGTGTGTGTGTAACTGTGTAACTCTGTGTGTCTCTGTGTGTGTGTAACTGTGTGTGTGTCTGTGTGTGTGTAACTGTGTAACTCTGTGTGTGTCTGTGTGTGTGTAACTGTGTGTGTGTGTGTAACTGTGTAACTCTGTGTGTCTCTGTGTGTGTGTAACTGTGTGTGTGTAGAGGAACAGGCCTTCCACTCGCTGTGGAACCAAGTCCCGCCTGAGGCGGAGTTCCACCACCACTTCAGCTGCGCCCTGCCCACAGGTCGACAGAGACCCCCCCCCCACCCCGCACAGCAGTGAACCTTGACCCTCACAGTGGCCTGTGGCGAGGGCTGCATGGGGAACCTTTGTCTTTGTGTGTGTCTGTGTGTGTGTGTCTTTGTGTGTCTGTGTGTGTGTGTGTGTGTGCACGTGTGTGTGTGTGTTTATGTTTGTGTGTCTTTGTGTGTGTCTTTGTACACGTGCGTGTCTGTGTGTGTGTCTTTGTGTGTGTCTTTGTACACGTGTGTGTGTCTGTGTGTGTGTCTTTGTGTGTGTCTTTGTACACGTGTGTGTGTCTGTGTGTGTGTCTTTGTGTGTGCACGTGGGTGTGTTCATGTTTGTGTGTGCACTTGTGTCTGTGTGTGTGTGTGTGTCTTTGTGTGTGTGTCTTTGTGTGTGCGTCTTTGTGTGTGTGCACGTGTGTCTGTCTTTGTGAGTCTTTGTGTGTGTGTTTGTTTCTTTGTGTGTCTTTGTGTGTGCATGTGTGCGTGTGTGTCTGTGTGTGTGTGTGTGTGTGCACGTGTGTGTGTTTGTGTCTTTGTGTGTGTGTGTCTTTGTGTGTGTGTGTCTTTGTGTGTGTGTGTCTTTGTGTGTGCATGTGTGCGTCTTTGTGTGTGCATGTGTGCGTCTTTGTGTGTGTGCACGTGTCTGTCTGTGTGTGTGTGCATGTGTGTCTGTCTTTGTGTGTGTGTCTTGGTGTGAGTCTTTGTGTGTGTGTCTTGGTGTGAGTCTTTGTGTGTGTGTCTTGGTGTGAGTCTTTGTGTGTGTGTCTTTGTGTGTGTGTCTTTGTGTGTCTTTGTGTGTGCATGTGTGCGTGTGTGTCTTTGTGTGTGCACGTGTCTTTGTGTGTGCACGTGTGCGTGTGCGTCTTTGTGTGTGTGCGTGTGTGTCTATGTCTTTGTGTGTGTGCGTGTCTGTGTCTTTGTGTGTGCACATTTGTGTGTGTGTCTGTGTAACTGTGTGGACCTGTGTATACCAGTGTACCTCTGTGTGTGTAACTGTGTACCTGTGTGTGTATATCTGTGCGTGTGTGTATACATCTGTGCGTGTGTGTGTACACAGACGCTGTGTGTGTGTATATATCTGTATGTGTGTGTCTATACATCTGTATATGTGTGTGTGTGTACACAGACGCTGTGTGTGTGTATATCTGTGTGTGTCTATCTGTGTGTGTGTGTACACAGACGCTGTGTGTGTGTATATCTGTGTGTGTCTATCTGTGTGTGTGTGTATACAGACGCTGTGTGTGTGTGTGTGTATATCTGTGTGTGTCTATCTGTGTGTGTGTGTGTACACAGACGCTGTGTGTGTGTCTATCTGTGTGTGTCTATCTGTGTGTGTGTGTACACAGACGCTGTGTGTGTGTGTGTGTGTATATCTGTGTGTGTCTATCTGTGTGTGTGTGTGTACACAGACGCTGTGTGTGTGTCTATCTGTGTGTGTCTATCTGTGTGTGTGTGTACACAGACGCTGTGTGTGTGTGTGTGTATATCTGTGTGTGTGTGTCTATACATCTGTATATGTGTGTATATCTGTGTGTGTGTACACAGACGCTGTGTGTGTGTAAGTGTGTATATGTGTGTGTATCTGTGTGTGTGTCTATCTATGTGTGTGTGTGTGTGTACACAGACGCTGTGTGTGTGTATATCTGTGTGTGTGTCTATCTGTGTGTGTGTGTGTGTACACAGACGCTGTGTGTGTGTAACTGTGTGTCTATCTGCGTGTGTGTGTGTGTGTACACAGACGCTGTGTGTGTGTCTATCTGTGTGTGTGTCTATCTGTGTGTGTGTGTGTACACAGAGGCTGTGTGTGTGTATATCTGCGTGTGTGTCTATCTGTGTGTGTGTATATCTGTGTGTGTGTACACAGACGCTGTGTGTGTGTAAGTGTGTATATGTGTGTGTCTATCTGTGTGTGTGTCTATCTCTGTGTGTGTGTGTACACAGAGGCTGTGTGTGTGTCTATCTGTGTGTGTGTATATCTGTGTGTGTGTGTGTGTACACAGACGCTGTGTGTGTGTAAGTGTGTATATGTGTGTGTATCTGTGTGTGTGTCTATCTGTGTGTGTGTACACAGAGGCTGTGTGTGTGTATATCTGCGTGTGTGTCTATCTGTGTGTGTGTGTACACAGAGGCTGTGTGTGTGTGTGTGTGTAACTGTGTGTCTATATATATATGTATATGTGTGTGTACACAGAGGCTGTGTGTGTGTGTCTATCTGTGTGTGTAACTGTGTGTCTATATATATATGTATATGTGTGTGTGTGTGTACACAGACGCTGTGTGTGTGTCTATCTGCGTGTGTGTCTATCTGTGTGTGTGTGTGTGTACACAGACGCTGTGTGTGTGTCTATCTGCGTGTGTGTGTGTGTGTACACAGACGCTGTGTGTGTGTCTATCTGCGTGTGTGTGTGTGTGTACACAGACGCTGTGTGTGTGTATATCTGTGTGTGTGTCTATCTGTGTGTGTATCTATCTGCGTGTGTGTGTGTACACAGAGGCTGTGTGCGCGCGCCTGGCTTGTGCCAACGTGCACGTCGTGGCTTCTCGCGTCAACACCGACGGCTCCTCCACGCTGGTGAGCGTCTCCATGAAGACCAGCGGGGGCCTCTGGGTGCTCGCACAGCTGCGAGGGGGGGGGCAGCTGCCGGGACAGCTGGCCACAGGGGCGGTCGCGGTGAGGGCAACTACAGCCACAACCACCGCAACGACCACAACAACAACCACAGCCGCCACCGCCACAACCACAGCCACAACCATAGCCACAAGCACAAGCACCGCAGCGACCACAGCAACAACCACAGCCACCGCCACAACCACAGCCACAACCATAGTCACAAGCACAAGCACCGCAACGACCACAACAACAACCACAGCCGCCACCCGCCACAACCACAGCCACAACCATAGCTACAAGCACAAGCACCGCAACGACCACAACAACAACCACAGCCGCCACCGCCACAACCACAGCCACAACCATAGCTACAAGCACAAGCACCGCAACGACCACAACAACAACCACAGCCGCCACCCGCCACAACCACAGCCACAACCATAGCTACAAGCACAACCACCGCAACGACCACAACAACAACCACAGCCACCGCCACAACCACAGTCACAACCATAGCCACAAGCACCGCAACGACCACAGCAACAACCACAGCCACCGCCACAACCACAGCCACAACCATAGCCACAAGCACAACCACCGCAATGACCACAGCAACAACCACAGCCACCGCCACAACCACAGCCACAACCATAGCCACAAGCACAAGCACCGCAATGACCACAACAACAACCACAGCCACCGCCACAACCACAGCCACAACCATAGCCACAAGCACAACCACCGCAACGACCACAGCAACAACCACAGCCACCGCGACAACCACAGCCACAACCATAGCCACAAGCACCGCAACGACCACAACAACAACCACAGCTGCCACCGCCACAACCACAGCCACAACCATAGCCACAAGCACAAGCACCGCAACGACCACAGCAACAACCACAGCAACAACCACAAATGCAACTGCAGCCATCACCACAGCTAGAGCCACAACCACAACAACAACTACCGCAACAACCACAACCACAACTACAACAACAACCACGACAACGACCACCGCCACAACCACAACCACAACTGCAACAACCACCGCCACAACCACAACTACAACAACAACCACTGCAACGACCACCGCAACGACCACCGCAACAACCACAACCACAACAACAACCACCGCCACAACCATCGCAACAACCACAACAACAACCACAACATTGGCAACAACCACAACCACCACAGCAACGACCTCATCAAACAACGACCTCATCAAACAACGACCACCACGACCACAACCATCACCGCAACAACCGCAACAACCCCAACAACCAGCACAACTGTAACCACAACTACCAGCGTCACCACAACAACAACAACAACCCTACCACACTCCACCTCCCCCAGTCTAATGTCTCTCCCTCCACCCCCCCCCTGTGTAGATGATGGTACACTCCACCCCCCCCCTGTGTAGATGATGGTACACTCCACCCCCCCTGTGTAGATGATGGTACACTCCACCCCCCCCTGTGTAGATGATGGTACACTCCACCCCCCCCCTGTGTAGATGATGGTACACTCCACCCCCCCCTGTGTAGATGATGGTACACTCCACCCCCCCCCTGTGTAGATGATGGTACACTCCACCCCCCCCCTGTGTAGATGATGGTACACTCCACCCCCCCCCCCTGTGTAGATGATGGTACACTCCACCCCCCCTGTGTAGATGATGGTACACTCCACCCCCCCCCCCTGTGTAGATGATGGTACACTCCACCCCCCCCCTGTGTAGATGATGGTACACTCCACCCCCCCCCCTGTGTAGATGGTGGTACACTCCACCCCCCCCCTGTGTAGATGATGGTACACTCCACCCCCCCCCTGTGTAGATGATGGTACACTCCACCCCCCCCCCCTGTGTAGATGATGGTACACTCCACCCCCCCCCCTGTGTAGATGATGGTACACTCCACCCCCCCCCTGTGTAGATGATGGTACACTCCACCCCCCCCCTGTGTAGATGATGGTACACTCCACCCCCCCCCCTGTGTAGATGGTGGTACACTCCACCCCCCCCCTGTGTAGATGATGGTACACTCCACCCCCCCCCTGTGTAGATGATGGTACACTCCACCCCCCTCCTGTGTAGATGGTGGTACACTCCACCCCCCCCCCCTGTGTAGATGATGGTACACTCCACCCCCCCCCCTGTGTAGATGGTGGTACACTCCACCCCCCCCCTGTGTAGATGATGGTACACTCCACCCCCCCCCTGTGTAGATGATGGTACACTCCACCCCCCCCCTGTGTAGATGATGGTACACTCCACCCCCCCCCCTGTGTAGATGATGGTACACTCCACCCCCCCCCTGTGTAGATGATGGTACACTCCACCCCCCCCCTGTGTAGATGATGGTACACTCTACCCCCCCCTGTGTAGATGATGGTACACTCCACCCCCCCCCTGTGTAGATGATGGTACACTCCACCCCCCCCCTGTGTAGATGATGGTACACTCCACCCCCCCCCTGTGTAGATGATGGTACACTCCACCCCCCCCCCCTGTGTAGATGATGGTACACTCCACCTCCCCCCCCCTGTGTAGATGATGGTACACCCCACCCCCCCCTGTGTAGATGATGGTACACTCCACCCCCCCCCTGTGTAGATGATGGTACACTCCACCCCCCCCCTGTGTAGATGATGGTACACTCCACCCCCCCCCTGTGTAGATGATGGTACACTCCACCCCCCCCCCCTGTGTAGATGATGGTACACTCCACCCCCCCCCTGTGTAGATGATGGTACACTCCACCCCCCCCCTGTGTAGATGATGGTACACTCCACCCCCCCCCTGTGTAGATGATGGTACACTCCACCCCCCCCCCCTGTGTAGATGATGGTACACTCCACCCCCCCCCTGTGTAGATGATGGTACACTCCACCCCCCCCCCCCTGTGTAGATGATGGTACACTCCACCCCCCCCCTGTGTAGATGATGGTACACTCCACCCCCCCCCCTGTGTAGATGATGGTACACTCCACCCCCCCCCCTGTGTAGATGATGGTACACTCCACCCCCCCCTGTGTAGATGATGGTACACTCCACCCCCCCCCCCCCTGTGTAGATGATGGTACACTCCACCCCCCCCCTGTGTAGATGATGGTACACTCCACCCCCCCTCCTGTGTAGATGGTGGTACACTCCACCCCCCCCCCTGTGTAGATGATGGTACACTCCACCCCCCCCCCCCCCTGTGTAGATGATGGTACACTCCACCCCCCCCCTGTGTAGATGATGGTACACTCCACCCCCCCCCCTGTGTAGATGATGGTACACTCCACCCCCCCCCCCCCCTGTGTAGATGATGGTACACTCCACCCCCCCCCCCTGTGTAGATGATGGTACACTCCACCCCCCCCTGTGTAGATGATGGTACACTCCACCCCCCCTGTGTAGATGGTGGTACACTCCACCCCCCCCCCTGTGTAGATGATGGTACACTCCACCCCCCCCCTGTGTAGATGATGGTACACTCCACCCCCCCCCCTGTGTAGATGATGGTACACTCCACCCCCCCCCCCTGTGTAGATGATGGTACACTCCACCCCCCCCCCCACCAGTCTAATGGTTTCTCCCACCCCCCCCCCCCTCTGTGTGTAGATGGTGGTACACTCCACCCCCCCCCCCCCCACCAGTCTAATGGTTTCTCCCACCCCCCCCCCCCTCTGTGTGTAGATGGTGGTACACTCCCCCCCCCCCACCCACCAGTCTAATGGTTTCTCCCACCCCCCCCCCCCTCTGTGTGTAGATGGTGGTACACTCCACCCCCCCCCCCACCAGTCTAATGGTTTCTCCCACCCCCACCCCC
This sequence comes from Lampetra fluviatilis, assembly GCF_964198595.1. Lineage (NCBI taxonomy): Eukaryota > Metazoa > Chordata > Hyperoartia > Petromyzontiformes > Petromyzontidae > Lampetra > Lampetra fluviatilis. The sequence continues at coordinate 3,930,727 of NC_136345.1, read as the reverse complement.
ACCCCCTCTGTGTGTAGATGGTGGTACACTCCACCCCCCCCCCACCAGTCTAATGGTTTCTCCCACCCCCCCCCCTCTGTGTGTAGATGATGGTACACTCCACCCCCCCCTCCACCAGTCTAATGGTTTCTCCCACCCCCCCCCCCCCCTCTGTGTGTAGATGGTGGTACACTCCACCCCCCCCTCCACCAGTCTAATGGTTTCTCCCACCCCCCCCCCTCTGTGTGTAGATGATGGTACACTCCACCCCCCCCCCCCCACCAGTCTAATGGTTTCTCCCACCCCCCTTCCCCTCTGTGTGTAGATGGTGGTACACTCCCCCCCCCCACCAGTCTAATGGTTTCTCCCACCCCCCCCCCCCTCTGTGTGTAGATGGTGGTACACTCCACCCCCCCCCCACCAGTCTAATGGTTTCTCCCACCCCCCCCCTCTGTGTGTAGATGGTGGTACACTCCCCCCCCCCCACCAGTCTAATGGTTTCTCCCACCCCCCTTCCCCTCTGTGTGTAGATGGTGGTACACTCCCCCCCCCCACCAGTCTAATGGTTTCTCCCACCCCCCCCCCCCCTCTGTGTGTAGATGGTGGTACACTCCACCCCCCCCCCACCAGTCTAATGGTTTCTCCCACCCCCCCCCTCTGTGTGTAGATGATGGTACACTCCAACCCCCCCCTCCACCAGTCTAATGGTTTCTCCCACCCCCCCCCCCCCCTCTGTGTGTAGATGGTGGTACACTCCACCCCCCCCTCCACCAGTCCTAATGGTTTCTCCCACCCCCCCCCCTCTGTGTGTAGATGATGGTACACTCCACCCCCCCCTCCACCAGTCTAATGGTTTCTCCCACCCCCCCCCCCTCTCTGTGTGTAGATGATGGTACACTCCACCCCCCCCCCCCCACCAGTCTAATGGTTTCTCCCACCCCCCTTCCCCTCTGTGTGTAGATGGTGGTACACTCCCCCCCCCCCACCAGTCTAATGGTTTCTCCCACCCCCCCCCCCCTCTGTGTGTAGATGGTGGTACGTTCCACCCCCCCCCCCACCAGTCTAATGGTTTCTCCCACCCCCCCCCCCCTCTGTGTGTAGATGGTGGTACACTCCCCCCCCCCCACCAGTCTAATGGTTTCTCCCACCCCCCCCCCCCCCCTCTGTGTGTAGATGGTGGTACGTTCCACCCCCCCCCCCCCCCGACCAGTCTAATGGTTTCTCCCACCCCCCCCCCCTCTGTGTGTAGATGATGGTACACTCCACCCCCCCCCCACCAGTCTAATGGTTTCTCCCACCCCCCCCCCCCCCTCTGTGTGTAGATGGTGGTACACTCCGACCCCCCCCCCCCCCACCAGTCTAATGGTTTTCTCCCACCCCCCCCCCCCCTCTGTGTGTAGATGGTGGTACACTCCACCACCCCCCCCCCACCAGTCTAATGGTTTCTCCCACCCCCCCCCCCCTCTGTGTGTAGATGGTGGTACACTCCACCCCCCCCCCCCACCAGTCTAATGGTTTCTCCCACCCCCCCCCCTCTGTGTGTAGATGATGGTACACTCCACCCCCCCCCTCCACCAGTCTAATGGTTTCTCCCACCCCCCCCCCCTCTGTGTGTAGATGATGGTACACTCCACCCCCCCCCCACCAGTCTAATGGTTTCTCCCACCCCCCCCCCCCTCTGTGTGTAGATGGTGGTACACTCCACCCCCCCCCCCACCAGTCTAATGGTTTCTCCCACCCCCCCCCTCTGTGTGTAGATGGTGGTACACTCCACCCCCCCCCCCACCAGTCTAATGGTTTCTCCCACCCCCCCCCCCCTCTGTGTGTAGATGGTGGTACACTCCACCCCTCCCCCCACCAGTCTAATGGTTTCTCCACCCCCCCCCCTCTGTGTGTAGATGGTGGTACGCTCCACTTCACCCGAACTGGCTCCCTGCGTGGCTCAGTCCATCGACTCCCTCCTCAGCAACTAGGAGAGTCACGTGACCATAGCAACTTGGGTCCCTTGCAACTGGTTCCTGGCAACTTGTTGTTGTGTGCAACTTGTTTTTGGCAACTTGTTCCTAGCAACTGTTTCCACAGCAACCGTGGGTTCCTTGAAACTTGTTCCTGGCAACTTGTTCCTGGCAACTGTTTCCACAGCAACCGTGGGTTCCTTGAAACTTGTTCCTTGCAACTTGTTCCTGGCAACTGTTTCCACAGCAACCGTGGGTTCCTTGAAACTTGTTCCTGGCAACTTGTTCCTAGCAACTGTTTCCACAGCAACCGTGGGTTCCTTGAAACTTGTTCCTGGCAACTTGTTCCTAGCAACTGTTTCCACAGCAACCGTGGGTTCCTAGAAACTTGTTCCTTGCAACTTGTTCCTAGCAACTGTTTCCACAGCAACCGTGGGTTCCTTGAAACTTGTTCCTGGCAACTTGTTCCTAGCAACTGTTTCCACAGCAACCGTGGGTTCCTAGAAACTTGTTCCTTGCAACTTGTTCCTAGCAACTGTTTCCACAGCAACCGTGGGTTCCTTGAAACTTGTTCCTGGCAACTTGTTCCTAACAACTGTTTCCACAGCAACCGTGGGTTCCTTGAAACTTGTTCCTGGCAACTTGTTCCTGGCAACTGTTTCCACAGCAACCGTGGGTTCCTTGAAACTTGTTCCTGGCAACTTGTTCCTAGCAACTGTTTCCACAGCAACCGTGGGTTCCTTGAAACTTGTTCCTGGCAACTTGTTCCTGGCAACTGTTTCCACAGCAACCGTGGGTTCCTTGAAACTTGTTCCTGGCAACTTGTTCCTAGCAACTGTTTCCACAGCAACCGTGGGTTCCTAGAAACTTGTTCCTTGCAACTTGTTCCTAGCAACTGTTTCCACAGCAACCGTGGGTTCCTTGAAACTTGTTCCTGGCAACTTGTTCCTGGCAACTGTTTCCACAGCAACCGTGGGTTCCTTGAAACTTGTTCCTTGCAACTTGTTCCTAGCAACTGTTTCCACAGCAACCGTGGGTTCCTTGAAACTTGTTCCTGGCAACTTGTTCCTAGCAACTGTTTCCACAGCAACCGTGGGTTCCTTGAAACTTGTTCCTGGCAACTTGTTCCTAGCAACTGTTTCCACAGCAACCGTGGGTTCCTAGAAACTTGTTCCTTGCAACTTGTTCCTAGCAACTGTTTCCACAGCAACCGTGGGTTCCTTGAAACTTGTTCCTGGCAACTTGTTCCTGGCAACTGTTTCCACAGCAACCGTGGGTTCCTTGAAACTTGTTCCTGGCAACTTGTTCCTGGCAACTGTTTCCACAGCAACCGTGGGTTCCTTGAAACTTGTTCCTGGCAACTTGTTCCTAGCAACTGTTTCCACAGCAACCGTGGGTTCCTAGAAACTTGTTCCTTGCAACTTGTTCCTAGCAACTGTTTCCACAGCAACCGTGGGTTCCTTGAAACTTGTTCCTGGCAACTTGTTCCTGGCAACTGTTTCCACAGCAACCGTGGGTTCCTCGCAACTTATTCCTGGCAACTTGTTCCTAGGAACTTGCTGTTGTGTGCAACTTGATACGTGTTACTGGTTCCTTAAAACTTGTTCCTGGCAACGTGTTCTTGGCAACTGGTCCCTGGCAAAACCGTTTCCACAGCAACCGCGGTTTCCTAGCAACTTGTTCCGTGCAACTTGTTCCTGGCAACGTATTCTTAGCAACGGTTTCCACAGCAACCACGGCTTCCTAGCAACTTGTTCCTGGCAACTTGTTCCTGGCAACGTGTTCTTAGCAACAGTTTCCACAGCAACCACGGCTTCCTAGCAACCACAGATTCCTAGCAACTTGTTCCTGGCAACGTGTTCTTGGCAACTGGTCCCTGGCAAAACCGTTTCCACAGCAACCGTGGTTTCCTAGCAACTTGTTCCTAGCAACTTGTTCCTGGCAACGTGTTCTTAGCAACGGTTTCCACAGCAACCACGGCTTCCTAGCAACCACAGATTCCTAGCAACTTGTTCCTGGCAACGTGTTCTTGGCAACTGGTCCCTGGCAAAACCGTTTCCACAGCAACTGTGGTTTCCAAGCAACTTGTTTAGCGCAACTTGTTTAGCGCAACTTGTTTAGCGCGCAACTTGTGTCCTAGCGAGAATTTTTCGTTTGTTTTTTTGCCACGGAAACTCTGCCGCGTGAGTTGAGTGAAAGTTCACGAGTTTGTGGGAGGTGGGGGGAGGGGGGTGTGAGAGGTGTGGGTGGGGGGAGGGGGTGGGTGGGGTGATGTGGGTGGGTGGGTGGTTGGGTGGGTGGGTGGTTGGGTGGGTGGGTGGGTGGTTGGGTGGGTGGGTGGGTGGTTGGGTGGGTGGGTGGGTGGTTGGGTGGGTGGGTGGGTTGGGTGGGTGGCTGGGTGGGTTGGGTTGGTGGGTGGATGAGGTGAGTGAGGTGGGTGGGGTGGGTGGGTGGGTTTGGTGGGTTTGGTGGGTTTGGTGGGTGAGGTGGGTGAGGTGGGTGAGGTGGGTGAGGTGGGTTTGGTGGGTGAGGTGGGTGAGGTGGGTGAGGTGGGTTTGGTGGGTGGGTGGGGTGATGTGGGTGGGTGGGTGGGGTGGGTGGCTGGGTTAGGTGGGTGGGTTAGGTGGGTGGGTGTGTGTGAGGTTTGGGTGGGTGGGTGTGTGTGAGGTTTGGGTGGGTGGGTGAGGTGGGTGAGGTGATGTGGGTGTGTGAGGTTTGGGTGGGTGGGTGAGGTGGGTTAGGTGGGTGGGTGGGTGTGAGGTTTGGGTGGGTGGGTTAGGTGGGTGAGGTGGGTGAGGTGATGTGGGTGTGTGAGGTTTGGGTGGGTGGGTGGGTGATGTGGATGGATGAGGTGATGTGGGGATAGGGGGGCCCCGCTGTGTGGTACGGTTAAATCAGGAGGGGGAGGGTGGGAGAGAGAGAGAGATGTTAATGGTTAATTAAAGTCCCCTCCCCAGCTTCTGCGTTGACGATGAAAATGTAACCAGCCACCCCGACAAACCCTGTCGATGTTTTTGGCTCTTACCTGTCCGTTGAAAAATAAAGCGGGAACAACGTGAGCTTTAAGTCCTCGGTCATTGGTGTGTGCCTGGTTGAATAAAGGATTGTGTGTCACTGTGTGTGTGTGTGTCACTGTGTGTGTGTGTCACTGTGTGTGGACGTGTGTGTGTGTGTGTGTGTCACTGTATGTGTGTCAATGTATGTGTGTGTGTGTCAATGTATGTGTGTGTGTGTGTCAATGTATGTGTGTGTGTGTCACTGTGTGTGTGTGTCACTGTGTGTGTGTGTCACTGTGTGTGTGTGTCACTGTGTGTGTGTCACTGTGTGTGTGTGTGTGTCACTGTGTGTGTGTGTGTGTCACTGTGTGTGTGTGTGTGTCACTGTGTGTGTGTGTGTCACTGTGTGTGTGTGTGTCACTGTGTGTGTGTCACTGTGTGGACGTGTGTGTGTGTGTGTCACTGTATGTGTGTGGACGTGTGTGTGTGTGTCACTGTGTGTGTGTGTGTCACTGTGTGTGTGTCACTGTGTGTGTGTGTGTCACTGTGTGTGTGTGTGTCACTGTGTGTGTGTGTCACTGTGTGTGGACGTGTGTGTGTGTGTGTGTGTCACTGTATGTGTGTCAATGTATGTGTGTGTGTGTCAATGTATGTGTGTGTGTGTGTCAATGTATGTGTGTGTGTGTCACTGTGTGTGTGTGTCACTGTGTGTGTGTGTCACTGTGTGTGTGTGTCACTGTGTGTGTGTGTCACTGTGTGTGTGTGTCACTGTGTGTGTGTGTGTGTCACTGTGTGTGTGTGTGTGTCACTGTGTGTGTGTGTGTGTCACTGTGTGTGTGTGTGTGTCACTGTGTGTGTGTGTGTCACTGTGTGTGTGTGTGTCACTGTGTGTGTGTCACTGTGTGTGGACGTGTGTGTGTGTGTGTCACTGTATGTGTGTGGACGTGTGTGTGTGTGTCACTGTGTGTGTGTGTGTCACTGTGTGTGTGTGTGTCACTGTGTGTGTGTGTGTCACTGTGTGTGTGTGTGTCACTGTGTGTGTGTGTGTCACTGTGTGTGTGTCACTGTGTGTGGACGTGTGTGTGTGTGTGTCACTGTATGTGTGTGGACGTGTGTGTGTGTGTCACTGTGTGTGTGTGTGTCACTGTGTGTGTGTGTCACTGTGTGTGTGTGTCACTGTGTGTGTGTGTCACTGTGTGTGTGTCACTGTGTGTGGACGTGTGTGTGTGTGTGTCACTGTATGTGTGTGGACGTGTGTGTGTGTGTCACTGTGTGTGTGTGTGTCACTGTGTGTGTGTGTGTCACTGTGTGTGTGTGTGTCACTGTGTGTGTGTGTGTCACTGTGTGTGTGTGTGTCACTGTGTGTGTGTCACTGTGTGTGGACGTGTGTGTGTGTGTGTCACTGTATGTGTGTGGACGTGTGTGTGTGTGTCACTGTGTGTGTGTGTGTCACTGTGTGTGTGTGTGTCACTGTGTGTGTGTCACTGTGTGTGGACGTGTGTGTGTGTGTGTCACTGTATGTGTGTGGACGTGTGTGTGTGTGTCACTGTGTGTGTGTGTGTCACTGTGTGTGTGTGTGTCACTGTGTGTGTGTGTGTGTCACTGTGTGTGTGTCACTGTGTGTGGACGTGTGTGTGTGTGTGTCACTGTATGTGTGTGGACGTGTGTGTGTGTGTCACTGTGTGTGTGTGTGTCACTGTGTGTGTGTGTGTCACTGTGTGTGTGTGTGTCACTGTGTGTGTGTCACTGTGTGGTGCATCAGCCAGTCGTCTCGGTCATCTCGGTCAGTCGACCCGTGGCACCTGCTGGGTCTGCCCCGTGACCTCCTGCCAGCGGGCGTTCGACACTTCACGTGGTAGCCTCAAGGTGCACGTGGCCTGGCACAAGCGTCGTGGTGACGTCACCGCCACTTAGTGGCGAATGGCGGTTGTTGTGCGTGTGTGATGGGGAGCGGTGGGTCTAGTGGTTAGCGCTACGCTGCGCTACGAAACCCTGCGACCCGGGTTCGATTCCCGCCCACGGTCAACACCAGTGACGATTATCTGAACCGGACCTGGGCCTCCCCTAGGTCGACTCAGCCTTAAATGAGTACCTGGTGCTGAGTGTAGTAAACATCGCCACTGGGGAGACAAAGGCGGCCGGGCGTGGTGGGGCAGCACTTGCCCCTACAGTCTGTTGAGGCTATACGGGGGATCTTTGGGGGTGGTGGTGTGACGTGGTCCTATAAAGGACGTTGGATAATTGGAGTGGCGTCTCTCGCTAGGTTTCATTAAAGGGCCCTGAATGGACCCACAGACTCATAATCAGAGACCCATAGAGACCCATAGAGACCCATAGAGACTACAGACCCACAGAGACCCATAGAGACCCATACCCATAGAGACCCACACTTATAGATACCCATACAGACCCACAGAGACCCATAGAGACCCACAGAGACCCACACTCATAGAGACCCACAGAGACCCACACTCATAGAGACCCACAGAGACCCACACTCATAGAGACCCACAGAGACCCACACTCATAGAGACCCACAGAGACCCACACTCATAGAGACCCACAGAGACCCACACTCATAGAGACCCACAGAGACCCACACTCATAGAGACCCACAGAGACCCACACTCATAGACACCCACAGAGACCCACACTCATAGAGACCCACAGAGACCCATACTCATAGAGACCCACAGAGACCCACACTCATAGAGACCCACAGAGACCCATACTCATAGACACCCACAGAGACCCACACTCATAGAGACCCACAGAGACCCACACTCATAGAGACCCACAGAGACCCATACTCATAGAGACCCACAGAGACCCATACTCATAGAGACCCACAGAGACCCACACTCATAGAGACCCACAGAGACCCACACTCATAGAGACCCACAGAGACCCACACTCATAGAGACCCACAGAGACCCACACTCATAGACACCCACACTCATAGAGACCCACAGAGACCCATACTCATAGAGACCCACAGAGACCCACACTCATAGAGACCCACAGAGACCCACACTCATAGAGACCCACAGAGACCCACACTCATAGAGACCCACAGAGACCCACACTCATAGACACCCACAGAGACCCACACTCATAGAGACCCACAGAGACCCATACTCATAGAGACCCACAGAGACCCATACTCATAGAGACCCACAGAGACCCACACTCATAGAGACCCACAGAGACCCACACTCACAGAGACCCACAGAGACCCATACTCATAGAGACCCACAGAGACCCACACTCATAGAGACCCACAGAGACCCACACTCACAGAGACCCATACTCATAGAGACCCACAGAAACCCACACTCATAGAGACCCACAGAGACTCACACTCACAGAGACCCACAGAGACTCACACTCATAGAGACCCACAGAGACTCACACTCACAGAGACCCATACTCATAGAGACCCACAGAAACCCACACTCATAGAGACCCACAGAGACCCATACTCATAGAGACCCACAGAGACCCACACTCACAGAGACCCACAGAGACTCACACTCACAGAGACCCACAGAGACCCATACTCATAGAGACCCACAGAGACCCACACTCATAGAGACCCACAGAGACCCATACTCATAGAGACCCACAGAGACCCACACTCATAGAGACCCACAGAGACTCACACTCATAGAGACCCACAGAGACCCACACTCATAGAGACCCACACTCATAGAGAGCCACAGAGACCCACACTCATAGACACCCACAGAGACCCACACTCATAGAGACCCACAGAGACCCATACTCATAGAGACCCACAGAGACCCACACTCATAGAGACCCACAGAGACCCATACTCATAGAGACCCACAGAGACTCATACAGACCCATAGAGACCCACACTCACAGAGACCCACACTCATAGAGACCCACAGAGACTCATAGAGACCCACAGAGACCCATACGCATAGAGACTCCTGAATACTTAATTAGCTTAGGTGGGGGTAGTGGGGGGGGGGAAAGATATTCCCCGCGTCCCTATTGGTCCGTTTTAAATTCACGCCTCGCGCTGATTGGCCGAGGCGTTGCAAAGGTCGCGCGCTCTGAAATCGTCTTCCGGAAGACATCTACCGAATTCAGAATATATCTTCCTATTCCGGAAGACATCTTCCGGAAGACGTCTACCAACTTCACAATAGATCTTCCTATTCTGGAAGACGTCTACCAATTTCAGAATATATCTTCCTATTCCAGAAGACAACTTCCGGAAGACGTCTACCAAATTCAGAATATATCTTCCTATTCCAGAAGACATCTTCCGGAAGACGTCTACCAACTTCAGAATACATCTTCCTATTCTGGAAGACGTCTACCAATTTCAGAATATATCTTCCTATTCCAGAAGAAAACTTCCGGAAGACGTCTACCAATTTCAGAATATATCTTCCTATTCCAGAAGACATCTTCCGGAAGACATCTACCAAATTCAGAATACATCTTCCTATTCCGGAAGACGTCTTCCGGAAGACCCGCGTGGCCACCGCTCATGAATAATTAATTAGCTTAGGTCGAGGTGGTGGGTGGGGGGGGGGTAGATTCCCCGCGTTCTCATTGGTCCGTTTGAATTTCACGCCTCGCGCTGATTGGTCGAGGCGTTGTAACGTTCGCGCGCTCGGACATCGCGGTTTGAGGTGAGTTGGCGGAGGTTTTTTTTCTCCTCACAAATTTTGTTTAAAATAAATTTGTTTTTTTAATGTATTGTTTGTTTCAAGAAGGTGTAACGTCTTAACGCTTACTAACTACTAACTTGCTCACGAGCTGTTCTGTTTTGTTACGAGAAATTAGAGAGAAACCTTCCTCGTCTATCTTGACTTTCGCGGTTGCAGCAATTAATCTACTCTTTGGATCTTTCGTTAAAGAAAAACGATACAATTATAAAAATGAAGTGAATATTAAAATAGTAATGAAAAAGCACGACCTTTCGATCGCAACAGTAAAGTAATGAAAATGAAGTGAATACAAAATAAAAAAAAATCGACATCAGGAGAAAAAAACTCGCGTGCTTGTGACGATTTGCTTGTGTTGCGATCGAAACGTCGTGATTTTTATTTATTTTATATTCACTTTATTTTCATTACTTTATTGTTGCAATAGAAACGTCATGACTTTTTGTTCTTATTTTAATATTCATTTCATTTTTTAAATTATTTTATTGTTCTATCTACGAGACTTTACCGAACATTATATGTTAAGGTCTGTAGGTTTGACCGATCATTACATTCAATAGAAGTTAACGTCGAGATATCTACACACATAATATAATGATTTGAATATATTAAATTGCAGATGTCACAATAACAATCGATCTACATAAGCTGCTGACGTCTCGGCTGATCGCTAAATCCGATGATCTGTGAAGCTTTAACCGCACTAACCGGCTCCCCTTTAGCGAATAATGCAATTTAATTGTGTAACACTCTTAAGAGGTCTCTGTGTGTGTGTGTCTGTCTCTGTGTGTGTGTCTCTGTGTGTGTGTCTGTCTGTGCGTGTGTCTGTGTGTGTCTGTGGGTCTCTGTTTGTGTGTGTGTGTCTCTGTGTGTGTGTGGCTCTGTGTGTCTCTGTGTGTGTCTCTGTGTGTCTCACTGTGTGTGTGTCTGTGTGTGTCTGTCTCTGTGTGTGTGTCTCTGTGTGTGTCACTGTGTGTGTCTCTGTGTGTGTCTGTATGTGCGTGTGTCTGTGCGTGTGTCTGTGTGTGTCTCTGTGTGTGTGTGTCTGTCTCTGTGTGTCTGTGTGTGTGTCTGTGTGTGGCTCTGTGTGTCTCTGTGTGTGTCTCTGTATGTCTCACTGTGTGTGTTTCTTTGTGTGTGTGTCTGTCTCTGTGTGTCTGTGTGTGTCTGTCTCTCTGTGTGTGTGTCTCTGTGTGTGTGTCTGTGTGTGTGTCTCCCTGTGTGTGTGTCTCCCTGTGTGTGTGTGTCTCTGTGTGTGTGTCTCTGTGCGTGTGTCTGTGTGTGTGTCTCCCTGTGTGTGTGTGTCTGTGTGTCTCTGTGTGTGTGTGTCTGTGTGTCTCTGTGTGTGTGTCTCTGTCTGTGTGTGTCTGTCTCTGTCTCTGTGTGTGTGTCTGTGTGTGTGTGTCTCTGTGTGTGTCTGTCTGTGCGTGTGTCTCTGTGTGTGTCTCTGTGTGTGTGTCTCTGTGTGTGTCTCTGTGTGTGTCTGTATGTGCGTGTGTCTGTCTCACTGTGTGTGTCTCTGTGTGTGTGTGTGTCTGTCTCTGTGTCTGTGTGTGTCTGTGTGTGTCTCTGTGTGTGTGTGTGGCTCTGTGTGTCTCTGTGTGTGTCTCTGTGTGTCTCACTGTGTGTGTGTCTCTTTGTGTGTGTGTGTCTGTGTGTGTCTGTCTCTGTCTGTGTGTGTCTCTGTGCGTGTGTCTGTGTGTGTGTCTCCCTGTGTGTGTGTCTGTGTGTGTGTCTCTGTGTGTGTCTGTCTCTGTGTGTGTGTATCTGTGTGTGTGTGTATCTGTGTCTGTCTGTCTCTGTGTGTGTGTATCTGTGTGTGTCTGTGTGTGTCTGTCTGTGTGTATCTGTCTCTGTGTGTGTGTCTCTCTGCGTGTGTGTGTCTGTGTGTGGGTCTCTGTTTGTGTGTGTGTGTCTCTGTGTTTCTGTCTCTGTGTGTGTGTGTGTGTCTCCCTGTGTGTGTGTGTCTCTGTGTGTGTGTGTCTGTGTGTGTCTGTGTGTGTGTCTGTCTGTCTGTGTGTGTGTGTCTCTGTGTGTGTCTGTGTGTGTGTCTTGTATGTTTGTTGCTGTTTAGTAATTGTTGTTGTTGTCATTGGTGTTGTTGTGCTGTTGTTGTTGGCCAGGTGGTGACTTCCTCGCCCTTGACGAGGCAGCTATGGCAGGAAGATCTGCATCTTGTTCCACTGGTGGTGGTGGTGGCGCTGGTGGTGGTGGTGGTGGTGGCGCTGTTGGTGGTGGTGGTGGCGCTGGTGGTGGTGGCGCTGGTGGTGGTGGCGCTGGTGGTGGTGGCGCTGGTGGTGGTGGTGGTAGTGCCAGTAGCCGTGTGCACGTGGTGGTGCGTGTACGGCCACCTCTGGTTGCTGGTGCTGGTGGCGATGGTGCCGCTGGTGGTGATGCCAGCAGCAGCAGCAGCAAGGCCTCGGAGTGCATGCGAGTGTTGGATCACCGCAGCCTGGAGTTCCTCAACTACAGGAACAAGGATGAGAGTCTGCACTATGAGTGAGTTGGTGGGGAGAGTGAGAGGGGGTGGGTGGGGAGACACACAGGGACACGCCTGTCCCTGTGTGTCTCCCCGCGTGTCCTTGTGGGTCTCCCCATGTGTCCCACGTCTCCCCGTGTGTCTCCCCGCGTGTTTCTGTGTCTCCCCGCGTGTCTCCCCACATGTCCCCGTGTCTCCCCACGTGTCTCCCCACGTGTCTCCCCATGTCTCCCTGTGTGTCTCCCCGTGTGTCTCCCCATGTCTCCCAGATGTCTCCCTGCATGTCTCCCCATGTCTCCCCATGTCTCCGCGCGTGTCTCCCCATGTCTCCCCATGTCTCACCCTGTCTCCCCATGTCTCCCCATGTCTCCGCGCGTGTCTCCCCATGTCTCCCCATGTCTCTCCCCATGTCTCCCCATGTCTCCCCGCGTGTCTCCCCGTGTCTCCCCCTGTCTCCCCATGTCTCACCCTGTCTCTCCATGTCTCCCCATGTCTCCCCGCGTGTCTCCCCGTGTCTCCCCCTGTCTCCCCATGTCTCACCCTGTCTCTCCATGTTTCCCCATGTCTCCCTGCGTGTCTCCCCATGTCTCCCCCTGTCTCCCCATGTCTCCCCGCGTGTCTCCCCATGTCTCCCCACGTGTCCCTGTGTCTCTCCGCTTGCCTCCCCGCGTGTCTCCCCATGTCTCCCCATGTCTCCCCACGTGTCTCCCCATGTCTCCCCATGTCTCCCCATGTCTCCGTGCGTGTCTCCCCATGTCTCCGCGCGTGTCTCCCCATGTCTCCCCATGTCTCCCCATGTCTCCCCACGTGTCTCCTCATGTCTCCCCATGTCTCCCCATGTCTCCGTGCGTGTCTCCCCATGTCTCCGCGCGTGTCTCCCCATGTCTCCCCATGTCTCCCCATGTCTCCCTGCGTGTCTCCCCATGTCTCCCCATGTCTCCGCGCGTGTCTCCCCATGTCTCCCCATGTCTCCCCATGTCTCCGTGCGTGTCTCCCCATGTCTCCGCGCGTGTCTCCCCATGTCTCCCCATGTCTCCCCATGTCTCCGTGCGTGTCTCCCCATGTCTCCGCGCGTGTCTCCCCATGTCTCCCCATGTCTCCCCATGTCTCCCCATGTCTCCCTGCGTGTCTCCCCATGTCTCCGCGCGTGTCTCCCCATGTCTCCGCGCGTGTCTCCCCATGTCTCCCCATGTCTCCCTGCGTGTCTCCCCATGTCTCCGCGCGTGTCTCCCCATGTCTCCGCGCGTGTCTCCCCATGTCTCCCCATGTCTCCGCGCGTGTCTCCCCATGTCTCCGCGCGTGTCTCCCCATGTCTCCCCATGTCTCCGTGCGTGTCTCCCCATGTCTCCGCGCGTGTCTCCCCATGTCTCCCCATGTCTCCCTGCGTGTCTCCCCATGTCTCCGCGCGTGTCTCCCCGTGTCTCCCCCTGTCTCCCCATGTCTCACCCTGTCTCTCCATGTTTCCCCATGTCTCCCTGCGTGTCTCCCCATGTCTCCCCGCGTGTCTCCCCGTGTCTCCCCATGTCTCCCCATGTCTCCCCGTGTCTCCTCGTGTCTCCCCGTGTCTCCCCATGTCTCCCCGCGTGTCTCCCCGTGTCTCCCCGTGTCTCCCCATGTCTCCCCATGTCTCCCCATGTCTCTCCGCGTGTCTCCCCATGTCTTCCCATGTCTCTCCGCGTGTCTCCCCGTGTCTCCCCATGTCTCCCCGTGTCTCCCCGTGTCTCCCCCTGTCTCCCCATGTCTCTCCCCGTGTCTCCCCATGTCTCTCCCCGTGTCTCCCCGTGTCTCCCCACGTGTCTCCCCATGTCTCCCCATGTCTCCCCATGTCTCTCCCCCTGTCTCCCCATGTCTCTCCCCGCGTCTCCCCATGTCTCTCCCCATGTCTCCCCGCGTGTCTCCCCACGTGTCTCCCCATGTCTCCCCATATCTCCCCGCGTGTCTCCCCATGTCTCCCCACGTGTCCCTGTGTCTCTCCGCTTGCCTCCCCGCGTGTCTCCCCATGTCTCCCCATATCTCCCCGCGTGTCTCCCCGTGTCTCCCCATGTCTCCCCATGTCTCTCCCCATGTCTCCCCGCGTGTCTCCCCCTGTCTCCCCATGTCTCCCCCCGTGTCTCCCCATGTCTCCCCCCGTGTCTCCCCATGTCTCCCCCCATGTCTCCCCGCGTGTCTCCCCGTGTCTCCCCATGTCTCCCCATGTCTCCCCCTGTCTCCCCCTGTCTCCCCATGTCTCCCCCCGTGTCTCCCCATGTCTCCCCCCGTGTCTCCCCGTGTCTCCCCATGTCTCCCCCCATGTCTCCCCCTGTCTCCCCCTGTCTCCCCATGTCTCCCCCCGTGTCTCCCCATGTCTCCCCCCGTGTCTCCCCGTGTCTCCCCATGTCTCCCCGTGTCTCCCCCTGTCTCCCCATGTCTCCCCCGTGTCTCCCCATGTCTCCCCGTGTCTCCCCGTGTCTCCCCGTGTCTCCCCGTGTCTCCCCACGTGTCTCCCCGTGTCTCCCCGTGTCTCCCCGTGTCTCCCCGTGTCTCCCCGTGTCTCCCCGTGTCTCCCCGTGTCTCCCCCTGTCTCCCCATGTCTCCCCGCGTGTCTCCCCGTGTCTCCCCATGTCTCCCCATGTCTCTCCGCTTGTCTCCCCCTGTCTCCCCCTGTCTCCCCATGTCTCTCCGCTTGTCTCCCTGCGTATCGTCTCAATGTCTCTCTGTGCCTCTCCCCCCATTGCCCCCCATTGCCCCCCATTGCCCCTCATTGCCCCCCATTGCCCCCCATTGCCCCCCATTGCCCCCCATTGCCCCCCATTGCCCCCCATTGCCCCCCGCCGTGCTGGGTGCAGGTTCGACTCCCTGCACGGGGGCGGTGCGAGCCAGGAGGAGGTTTACGGTGGATCGGTCCGCCCGGTGATCCGTCACGTGGTGCAGCACGGACACAACGCCAGCGTGCTGGCCTACGGCCCCACAGGAGCCGGTACTCACTCACTCACTCACTAGTACACTCACTCACTAGTACACTCACTCACTAGTACACTCACTCACTAGTACACTCACTAACTAGTACACTCACTAACTAGTACACTCACTCACTAGTACACTCACTAACTAGTACACTCACTAACTAGTACACTCACTAACTAGTACACTCACTAGTACACTCACTCACTAGTACACTCACTAACTAGTACACTCACTAACTAGTACACTCTCTCACTAGTACACTCACTAACTAGTACACTCACTAACTAGTACACTCACTAACTAGTACACTCACTCACTAGTACACTCACTGACTAGTACACTCACTCACTAGTACACTCACTCACTAGTACACTCACTCACTAGTACACTCACTCACTAGTACACTCACTCACTAGTACACTCACTAACTAGTACACTCACTAACTAGTACACTCACTAACTAGTACACTCACTAACTAGTACACTCACTAACTAGTACACTCACTCACTAGTACACTCACTAACTCGTACACTCACTCACTAGTACACTCACTCACTAGTACACTCACTCACTAGTACACTCACTCACTAGTACACTCACTCACTAGTACACTCACTAACTAGTACACTCACTAACTAGTACACTCACTAACTAGTACACTCACTAACTAGTACACTCACTAACTAGTACACTCACTAACTAGTACACTCACTAACTAGTACACTCACTAACTAGTACACTCACTCATTAGTACACTCACTCACTAGTACACTCACTAACTAGTACACTCACTAACTAGTACACTCACTAACTAGTATACTCACTAACTAGTACACTCACTCACTAGTACACTCACTCACTAGTACACTCACTCACTAGTACACTCACTAACTAGTACACTCACTCACTAGTACACTCACTCACTAGTACACTCACTCACTAGTACACTCACTAACTAGTACACTCACTCACTAGTACACTCACTAACTAGTACACTCACTCACTAGTACACTCACTCACTAGTACACTCACTCACTAGTACACTCACTCACTAGTACACTCACTAACTAGTACACTCACTCACTAGTACACTCACTAACTAGTACACTCACTAACTAGTACACTCACTAACTAGTACACTCACTAACTAGTACACTCACTAACTAGTACACTCACTAACTAGTACACTCACTCACTAGTACACTCACTAACTAGTACACTCACTCACTAGTACACTCACTCACTAGTACACTCACTCACTAGTACACTCACTCACTAGTACACTCACTCACTAGTACACTCACTAACTAGTACACTCACTAACTAGTACACTCACTAGTACACTCACTCACTAGTACACTCACTCACTAGTACACTCACTAACTAGTACACTCACTCACTAGTACACTCACTAACTAGTACACTCACTAACTAGTACACTCACTCACTAGTACACTCACTAACTAGTACACTCACTCACTAGTACACTCACTCACTAGTACACTCACTCACTAGTACACTCACTAACTAGTACACTCACTCACTAGTACACTCACTCACTAGTACACTCACTAACTAGTACACTCACTAACTAGTACACTCACTCACTAGTACACTCACTCACTAGTACACTCACTAGTACACTCACTAACTAGTACACTCACTAACTAGTACACTCACTCACTAGTACACTCACTAACTAGTACACTCACTCACTAGTACACTCACTAACTAGTACACTCACTAACTAGTACACTCACTAACTAGTACACTCACTCACTAGTACACTCACTCACTAGTACACTCACTAACTAGTACACTCACTAACTAGTACACTCACTAACTAGTACACTCACTAACTAGTACACTCACTAACTCGTACACTCACTCACTAGTACACTCACTAGTACACTCACTAACTAGTACACTCACTAGTACACTCACTCACTAGTACACTCACTAACTAGTACACTCACTAACTAGTACACTCACTCACTAGTACACTCACTAACTAGTACACTCACTAACTAGTACACTCACTCACTAGTACACTCACTAACTAGTACACTCACTCACTAGTACACTCACTAACTAGTACACTCACTCACTAGTACACTCACTCACTAGTACACTCACTAACTAGTACACTCACTAACTAGTACACTCACTCACTAGTACACTCACTCACTAGTACACTCACTCACTAGTACACTCACTAACTAGTACACTCACTCACTAGTACACTCACTAACTAGTACACTCACTCACTAGTACACTCACTCACTAGTACACTCACTCACTAGTACACTCACTAACTAGTACACTCACTCACTAGTACACTCACTCACTAGTACACTCACTAACTAGTACACTCACTCACTAGTGTGTCTCTGTATCTCTCTGTGTGTGTCTCTCACCGTGTCTCTGTGTGTGTGTCTCTCACCGTGTTTGTGTGTGTGTCTCTCACCGTGTCTCTGTGTGTGTGTCTCCGTGTCTGTGTGTGTGTGTCTCCGTGTCTGTGTGTGTGTGTATCTGTATCTCTCTGTGTGTGTCTCAGTATCTCTGTGTGTGTGTCTCCGTGTCTGTGCGTCTCCGTGTCTCTGTGTGTGTGTCTCCGTGTCTCTGTGTGCCTCCGTGTCTTCCTGTGTGCGTCTCCGTGTCTCTCACCGTGTCTCTGTGTGTGTGTCTCTCACCATGTCCCCGTGTCTCTGTGTGTGTGTCTCTCACCGTGTCTCTGTGTGTGTGTCTCTCACCGTGTCTGTGTGTGTGTCTCACCGTGTCTCTGTGTGTGTGTCTCTCACCGTGTCCCCGTGTCTCTGTGTGTGTGTCTCTCACCGTGTCTCTGTGTGTGTGTCTCTCACCGTGTCTGTGTGTTTGTCTCACCGTGTTTCTCTGTGTGTGTCTCTCACCGTGTCTCTGTGTGTGTGTGTCTCCCACCGTGTCTCTGTGTGTGTGTGTGTCTCTCACTGTGTCTCTGTGTGTGTGTCTCTCACCGTGTCTCTGTGTGTGTGTCTCTCACCGTGTCTGTGTGTGTGTCTCTCACCGTGTCTCTGTGTGTGTCTGTGTCTCTGTGTGTGTGTCTCTCACCGTGTCTCTGTGTGTGTGTCTCTCACCGTGTCTCTGTGTGTGTGTCTCTCACCGTGTCTCTGTGTGTCTCTCACCGTGTCTCTCTGTGTGTGTCTGTGTCTCTGTGTGTGTGTGTCTCTCACCGTGTCTCTGTGTGTGTGTGTGTGTGTCTCTCACTGTGTCTCTGTGTGTGTGTCTCTCACCGTGTCTCTGTGTGTGTGTCTCTCACCGTGTCTCTGTGTGTGTGTCTCTCACCGTGTCTCTCTGTGTGTGTCTGTGTCTCTGTGTGTGTGTCTCTCACCGTGTCTCTGTGTGTATCTCACCGTGTCTCTGTGTGTGTGTCTCTCACCGTGTCCCCGTGTCTCTGTGTGTGTGTCTCTCACCGTGTCTCTGTGTGTGTGTCTCTCACCGTGTCTGTGTGTTTGTCTCACCGTGTCTCTCTGTGTGTGTCTCTCACCGTGTCTCTGTGTGTGTGTGTCTCCCACCGTGTCTCTGTGTGTGTGTGTGTCTCTCACTGTGTCTCTGTGTGTGTGTCTCTCACCGTGTCTCTGTGTGTGTGTCTCTCACCGTGTCTGTGTGTGTGTCTCTCACCGTGTCTCTGTGTGTGTCTGTGTCTCTGTGTGTGTGTCTCTCACCGTGTCTCTGTGTGTGTGTCTCTCACCGTGTCTCTGTGTGTGTGTCTCTCACCGTGTCTCTGTGTGTCTCTCACCGTGTCTCTCTGTGTGTGTCTGTGTCTCTGTGTGTGTGTGTCTCTCACCGTGTCTCTGTGTGTGTGTGTGTGTGTCTCTCACTGTGTCTCTGTGTGTGTGTCTCTCACCGTGTCTCTGTGTGTGTGTCTCTCACCGTGTCTCTGTGTGTGTGTCTCTCACCGTGTCTCTCTGTGTGTGTCTGTGTCTCTGTGTGTGTGTCTCTCACCGTGTCTCTGTGTGTATCTCACCGTGTCTCTGTGTGTGTGTCTCTCTCACCGTGTCTCTGTGTGTGTGTCTCTCACCGTGTCTCTGTGTGTCTCTCACCGTGTCTCTGTGTGTGTGTGTCTCTCACCGTGTCTCTGTGTGTGTGTCTCTCACCGTGTCTCTCTGTGTGTGTCTGTGTCTCTGTGTGTGTGTCTCTCACCGTGTCTCTGTGTGTGTGTCTCTCACCGTGTCTCTGTGTGTATCTCACCGTGTCTCTGTGTGTGTGTCTCTCACCGTGTCTCTGTGTGTATCTCACCGTGTCTCTGTGTGTGTGTCTCTCTCACCGTGTCTCTGTGTGTGTGTCTCTCACCGTGTCTCTGTGTGTCTCTCACCGTGTCTCTGTGTGTGTGTGTCTCTCACCGTGTCTCTGTGTGTGTGTCTCTCACCGTGTCTCTGTGTGTGTGTCTCTCACCGTGTCTCTGTGTGTGTGTGTCTCTCACCGTGTTTCTCTGTGTGTGTGTGTCTCCCACCGTGTTTCTCTGTGTGTGTGTGTCTCCCACCGTGTCACCGTGTCTCTGTGTGTCTCTCACCGTGTCTCTGTGTGTGTGTCTCTCACCGTGTCTCTCTGTGTGTGTCTCCCACCGTGTCACCGTGTCTCTGCGTGTGTGTCTCTCACCGTGTCTCTGTGTGTGTGTCTCTCACCGTGTCTCTGTGTGTGTGTCTCTCACCGTGTTTCTGTGTATGTGTCTCTCACCGTGTCACCGTGTCTCCAGGCAAGACCCACACGATGCTGGGCACCCCCAGCGAGCCCGGGATGATCCCCCGTGTCTCCGTGTCTCTGTGTGTGTCTCCGTGTCTCTGTGTGTTTGTGTGTCTCCGTGTCTCTGTGTGTCTCTCACCGTGTCTCTATGTGTGTGTGTCTCTGTGTCTCTGTGTGTCTCTGTGTGTCTCCGTGTCTGCGTGTGTGTCTCTCACCGTGTCTCTGTGTGTGTCTCTCACCGTGTCTCTGTGTGTCTCCCACCGTGTCACCGTGTCTCCAGGCAAGACCCACACGATGCTGGGCACCACCAGCGAGCCCGGGGTGATCCCTCGCGTCTCCGTGTCTCTGTGTGTCTCCGTGTCTCTGTGTCTGCGTGTGTGTGTCTCTCACTGTCTCTGTGTATGTGTGTGTCTCCGTGTCTCTGTGTGTCTCCGTGTCTCTGTGTATGTCCGTGTCTCTGTGTGTCTCCGTGTCTGTGTGTGTGTCTCCCACCGTGTCTCTGTGTGTGTGTCACTCACCGTGTCCCCGTGTCTCTCTCACCGTGTCTCTGTGTGTGTGTTTGTGTCTCTGTGTGTGTGTCTCTCACCGTGTCCCCGTGTCTCTGTGTGTGTGTCCCCGTGTCTCTGTGTGTGTGTCTCCGTGTCCCTGTGTGTCTCCGTGTCCCTGTGTGTCTCCGTGTCTCCGTGTGTCTCTGTGTCTCTGTGTGTCTCTCACCGTGTCTCTGTGTGTCTCTGTGTCTGCGTGTGTGTCTCTCACCGTGTCTCTGTGTGTCTCTCACCGTGTCCCCGTGTCTCTGTGTGTCTCTCACCGTGTCACCGTGTCTCTGTGTGTGTGTGTCTCACCGTGTCTCTGTGCGTCTCTCACCGTGTCTCTGTGTGTCTCTCACCGTGTCTCTGTGTGTGTGTTTGTGTCTCTGTGTGTGTGTCTCCCACCGTGTCCCCGTGTCTCCAGGTAAGACCCACACGATGCTGGGCACCCCCAGCGAGCCCGGGGTGATCCCCCGTGTCTCCGTGTCTCTGTGTGTGTCTCCGTTTCTCTGTGTGTGTCTGTGTCTCTGTGTGTGTGTCTCCGTGTCTCTGTGTGTGTGTCTCTCACCGTTTCTCTGTGTGTGTCTGTGTCTCTGTGTGTGTGTCTCCGTGTCTCTGTGTGTGTGTCTCTCACCGTTTCTCTGTGTGTGTCTGTGTCTCTGTGTGTGTGTGTCTCTCACCGTGTCTCTGTGTGTCTCCCACCGTGTCCCCGTGTCTCTGTGTGTCTCTCACCATGTCACCGTGTCTCTGTGTGTCTCTCACCGTGTCCCCGTGTCTCTGTGTGTCTCTCACCATGTCACCGTGTCTCTGTGTGTCTCTCACCGTGTCCCCGTGTCTCTGTGTGTCTCTCACCATGTCACCGTGTCTCTGTGTGTCTCTCACCGTGTCCCCGTGTCTCTGTGTGTCTCTCACCGTGTCCCCGTGTCTCTGTGTGTCTCTCACCGTGTCTCTGTGTGTCTCTCACCGTGTCCCCGTGTCTCTGTGTGTCTCTCACCGTGTCCCCGTGTCTCTGTGTGTCTCTCACCGTGTCCCCGTGTCTCTGTGTGTCTCTCACCGTGTCTCTGTGTGTCTCTCACCGTGTCCCCGTGTCTCTGTGTGTCTCTCACCGTGTCCCCGTGTCTCTGTGTGTCTCTCACCGTGTCTCTGTGTGTCTCCCACCGTGTCACCGTGTCTCTGCGTGTGTGTCTCTCACCGTGTCTCTGTGTGTCTCTCACTGTGTCCCCGTGTCTCTGTGTGTCTCTCACCGTGTCTCTGTGTGTCTCTCACCGTGTCCCCGTGTCTCTGTGTGTCTCTCACCGTGTCACCGTGTCTCTGTGTGTCTCCCACCGTGTCCCCGTGTCTCCAGGCAAGACCCACACGATGCTGGGCACCTCCAGCGAGCCCGGGGTGATCCCTCGCGCCGTCCGCGATCTGTTCAGCGAACTCAAGGGGGAGCAGGAGGAGGCATCGTTCAGCGTCTCCATGTCCTACCTGGAGATCTACCAGGAGAAGGTGAGGAGGGCACGGCGGGGAGACAAGGGGGTGGGCCGGGGGGTGGAGACACGCGGGGAGATGTGGAGATATGCCGGCGGTGGGGCGGGGAGATGGAGGGAGATGGAGGGAGATGGGGGGAGATGGGGGGAGATGCGGGGAGATGGGGGGAGATGGGGGGAGATGGGGGGAGATGGAGGGAGATGGGGGGAGATGGGGGGAGATGGGGGGAGATGGGGGGAGATGGGGGGAGATGGGGGGGGAGATGGGGGGAGATGGGGGGAGATGCGGGGAGATGCGGGGAAATGGGGGGAGATGGGGGGAGATGGAGGGAGATGGAGGGAGATGGGGGGAGATGGGGGGAGATGGGGGGAGATGGGGGGAGATGCGGGGAGATGCGGGGGAGATGGGGGGAGATGGGGGGAGATGGGGGGAGATGCGGGGAGATGCGGGGAGATGCGGGGAGATGGGGGGAGATGGGGGGTGACTCCCACTCGCTCACCCACCCACTCGCTCACTCACCTACTCACTCAGCCACTCACTCAGCCACTCACTCGCTCACCCACTCATCCACTCATCTACTCACTCAGCCACTCACTCAGCCACTCACTTCGCTCACCCACTCATTCACTCACCCACTCACCTACTCACTCACCCACTCACTCAGCCACCCACTCACTCACCCACTCACCTACTCACTCACTCAACCACTCACCCACTCACTCAGCCACTCACTCACCCACTCATCCACTCACTCACCCACCCACTCACTCAGCCACACACCCACCCACTCACTCACCCATTCACCCACCCACCCACTCATCCACTCACTCACTCACTCATCCACTCACTCACCCACTCACTCACTCACTCACCCACCCACTCACCCACCCACTCACCCACTCACTCACCAACCCACCCACCCACTCACCCACCCACTCACCCACTCACTCACTCACCCACTCACCAACCCACCCACCCACTCACCTACCCACTCACTCACCCACCAACCCACCCACTCACCCACCCACTCACCCACCCACTCACCAACCAACCCACTCACTCACCCACCCACCCACCCACTCACCCACTCACTCACCCACTCACCCACCCACTCACCCACCCACCAACCCACCCACTCATCAACCCACTCACCCACCCACTCACTCACCCACCCACTCACCCACCCACCCACTCACTCACTCACCCACTCACCCACTCACCAACCCACCCACCCACTCACCCACTCACTCACCCACTCACCCACCCACTCACCCACCCACCAACCCACCCACTCACCAACCCACTCACCCACCCACTCACTCACCCACCCACTCACCCACCCACCCACTCACTCACCCACCCACTCACCCACCCACCCACCCACCCACTCACTCACTCACCCACTCACTCACCCACTCACCAACCCACCCACCCACTCACCAACCAACCCCCTTACCAACCCACCAACTCACTCACCCACCCACCCACTCACCAACCCACCCACCCACTCACCTACCCACTCACTCACCCACCAACCCACCCACTCACCCACCCACCCACTCACCCACCCACCCACCCACCCACCCACTCACCCACCCACTCACCCACCCACTCACCCACTCACCCACTCACCCACCCACCCACTCACTCACTCACCCACCCACCCACTCACTCACTCACTCACTCACTCACTCACCCACCCACCCACCAACCCACCCACTCACCAACCCACTCACCCACCCACTCACTCACCCACCCACTCACCCACCCACCCACTCACTCACCCACTCACCCACTCACCAACCCACCCACCCACTCACCAACCCACCAACTCACTCACCCACCCACCCACTCACCAACCCACCAACTCACTCACCCACCCACTCACCAACCCACCCACCCACTCACCAACTCACCCACTCACCACCCCTCCCCCACCTACCTCCGCGTACAGATGCTAGACCTCCTCACTCCGCAGCACAGCGGCGGCAGGAGTGGTGGTGGTGGCGGTGGTGGTGGCGGTGGTGGTGGTGGCGGTGGCGGTGGTGGTGGCGGTGGTGGTGGTGGCGGTGGTGGTGGCGGTGGTGGTGGTGGCGGTGGTGGTGGCGGTGGTGGTGGTGGTGGTGGTAGTGGCGGGGACCTCGCGATCCGCTCACTCACCCACTCACTCAGCCACCCACCTACCCACCCACCCACCCACTCACTCACTCACTCACTTACCCACCCACTCACTCACTCACCCACTCACCCACTCACCTACTCACTCAGCCACTCACTCACCCACTCACTCACTCACCCACTCACTCACTCACCCACTCACTCAGCCACCCACCTACCCACCCACCCACTCACTCACTCACTTACCCACCCACTCACTCACTCACCCACTCACCCACTCACCCACTCACCTACTCACTCAGCCACTCACTCACCCACTCACTCACCCACTCACTCGCTCACCCACTCACTCATCCACTCACTTACCCACCCACTCACCAACCCACTCACTCACCCACTCACCCACTCACTCACTAACCCACCCACTCACCAACCCACTCACCCACCCACTCACCCACCCACTCACCAACCCACCAACCCACTCACCCACCCACTCACCCACTCACTGACCAACCCACCCACTCACCAACCCACCCACCCACCCACCCACTCACCAACCCACTCACTCACTCACCAACCCACCCACTCACCAACCCACCCACTCACTCACCCACCCACCCACTCACCCACTCACCCACCCACTCACTCACCCACTCACTCACCCACCCACCCACCCACCCACCCACTCACCCACTCACTCACCAACCCACCCACTCACCAACCCACCCACCCACTCACCAACCCACCCACTCACTCACCCACCCACCCACTCACCCACTCACCCACCCACTCACTCACCCACCCACCCACCCACCCACCCACTCACCCACTCACTCACCAACCCACCCACTCACCAACCCACCCACCCACTCACCCACTCACCCACTCACCAACCCACCAACCCACTCACCCACCCACCCACTCACCCACTCACTCACCAACCCACCCACTCACCAACCCACCCACCCACTCACCAACCCACTCACTCACTCACCCACTCACCAACCCACTCACTCACTCACCCACTCACCAACCCACTCACCCACCCACCCACTCACCCACTCACTCACCAACCCACCCACTCACCAACCCACCCACCCACTCACCAACCCACCCACCCACCCACCCACTCACCAACCCACTCACTCACTCACCAACCCACCCACTCACCAACCCACCCACTCACTCACCCACCCACCCACTCCACCCACTCACCCACCCACTCACTCACCCACTCACTCACCCACCCACCCACCCACCCACCCACTCACCCACTCACTCACCAACCCACCCACTCACCAACCCACCCACCCACTCACCAACCCACCCACTCACTCACCCACCCACCCACTCACCCACTCACCCACCCACTCACTCACCCACCCACCCACCCACCCACCCCACTCACCCACTCACTCACCAACCCACCCACTCACCAACCCACCCACCCACTCACCCACTCACCCACTCACCAACCCACCAACCCACTCACCCACCCACCCACTCACCCACTCACTCACCAACCCACCCACTCACCAACCCACCCACCCACTCACCAACCCACTCACTCACTCACCCACTCACCAACCCACTCACTCACTCACCCACTCACCAACCCACTCACCCACCCACCCACTCACCCACTCACTCACCAACCCACCCACTCACCAACCCACCCACCCACTCACCAACCCACCCACCCACCCACCCACTCACCAACCCACTCACTCACTCACCAACCCACCCACTCACCAACCCACCCACTCACTCACCCACCCACCCACTCACCCACTCACCCACCCACTCACTCACCCACTCACTCACCCACCCACCCACCCACCCACCCACTCACCCACTCACCAACCCACCCACTCACCAACCCACCCACCCACTCACCAACCCACCCACTCACTCACCCACCCACCCACTCACCCACTCACCCACCCACTCACTCACCCACCCACCCACCCACCCACCCACTCACCCACTCACTCACCAACCCACCCACTCACCAACCCACCCACCCACTCACCCACTCACCCACTCACCAACCCACCAACCCACTCACCCACCCACCCACTCACCCACTCACTCACCAACCCACCCACTCACCAACCCACCCACCCACTCACCAACCCACTCACTCACTCACCCACTCACCAACCCACTCACTCACTCACCCACTCACCAACCCACTCACCCACCCACCCACTCACCCACTCACTCACCAACCCACCCACTCACCAACCCACCCACCCACTCACCAACCCACCCACCCACCCACCCACTCACCAACCCACTCACTCACTCACCAACCCACCCACTCACCAACCCACCCACTCACTCACCCACCCACCCACTCACCCACTCACCCACCCACTCACTCACCCACTCACTCACCCACCCACCCACCCACCCACCCACTCACCCACTCACTCACCAACCCACCCACTCACCAACCCACCCACCCACTCACCAACCCACCCACTCACTCACCCACCCACCCACTCACCCACTCACCCACCCACTCACTCACCCACCCACCCACCCACCCACCCACTCACCCACTCACTCACCAACCCACCCACTCACCAACCCACCCACCCACTCACCCACTCACCCACTCACCAACCCACCAACCCACTCACCCACCCACCCACTCACCCACTCACTCACCAACCCACCCACTCACCAACCCACCCACCCACTCACCAACCCACTCACTCACTCACCCACTCACCAACCCACTCACTCACTCACCCACTCACCAACCCACTCACCCACCCACCCACTCACCCACTCACTCACCAACCCACCCACTCACCAACCCACCCACCCACTCACCAACCCACCCACCCACCCACCCACTCACCAACCCACTCACTCACTCACCAACCCACCCACTCACCAACCCACCCACTCACTCACCCACCCACCCACTCACCCACTCACCCACCCACTCACTCACCCACTCACTCACCCACCCACCCACCCACCCACCCACTCACCCACTCACTCACCAACCCACCCACTCACCAACCCACCCACCCACTCACCAACCCACCCACTCACTCACCCACCCACCCACTCACCCACTCACCCACCCACTCACTCACCCACCCACCCACCCACCCACCCACTCACCCACTCACTCACCCACCCACCCACTCACCCACTCACCACCCCTCCCCCACCTACCTCCGCGTACAGATGCTAGACCGCCTCACTCCGCACCACAGCGGCGGCAGGAGTGGTGGTGGTGGTGGTGGTGGTGGCGGTGGCGGTGGTGGTGGTGGTGGCGGTGGCGGTGGTGGTGGTAGTGGCGGGGACCTCGCGATCCGCTCACTCACCCACTCACTCACTCACTCACCCACTCACTCAGCCACCCACCTACCCACCCACCCACCCACTCACTCACTCACTCACTTACCCACCCACTCACTCACCCACTCACTCACCCACTCACCCACTCACCCACTCACCTACTCACTCAGCCACTCACTCACCCACTCACTCACTCACTCACCCACTCACTCACCCACTCACTCAGCCACCCACCTACCCACCCACCCACTCACTCACTCACTCACTTACCCACCCACTCACTCACCCACTCACTCACCCACTCACCCACTCACCCACTCACCTACTCACTCAGCCACTCACTCACCCACTCACTCACTCACTCACCCACTCACTCACCCACTCACTCAGCCACCCACCTACCCACCCACCCACTCACTCACTCACTCACTTACCCACCCACTCACTCACTCACCCACTCACCCACTCACCCACTCACCTACTCACTCAGCCACTCACTCACCCACTCACTCACCCACTCACTCGCTCACCCACTCACTCATCCACTCACTTACCCACCCACTCACCAACCCACTCACCCACCCACTCACCCACTCACTCACTAATCCACCCACTCACCAACCCACTCACCCACCCACTCACCCACCCACTCACCAACCCACCAACCCACTCACCCACCCACCCACTCACCCACTCACTCACCAACCCACCCACTCACCAACCCACCCACCCACTCACCAACCCACTCACTCACTCACCAACCCACCCACTCACCAACCCACCCACCCACTCACCAACCCACTCACTCACTCACCAACCCACTCACCCCCTCCCCTACTACCTCTGCGTACAGGTGGTAGACCTCCTCACTCCGCACCACAGCGGCGGCAGGAATGGTGGTGGTGGTGGCGGTGGTGGCGGTGGTGGTGGTGGTGGCGGGGACCTCGCGATCCGCCAGGACGGCGCCGGCTCCATGCTGGTGCCGGGTCTGAGCGAGCGTCCCCTCAACGGCTTCCGAGACTTTGAGCGCCACTTCCTTCCCGCCACGGAGAGGCGCACGACGGCATCCACGGCGCTCAACGCTCGCTCCAGCCGATCGCACTCCATCCTGCTGCTCAAGGTGAGGGGGGCGAGGGGGTGAGGGTGAGGGGGTGAGGGTGAGGGGGTGAGGGTGAGGGGGGCGAGGGGGGTGAGGGGGTGTGAGGGTGAGGGGGGTGAGGGGGTGTGAGGGTGAGGGGGGAAGGGAGAAGGTGGGTTCGGTCGGATCGAGGGGGCTAAACGGGCGCGGCACCGGTGTGTACGTGTGTGTGTGTACCTGTGTGTGTGTGTACGTGTGTGTGTGTACGTGTGTGTGTACGTGTGTGTGTACGTGTGTGTGTACGTGTGTGTGTACGTGTGTGTGTGTACGTATGTGTGTATACCTGTGTGTGTGTGTACGTGTGTGTGTACGTATGTGTGTATACGTGTGTGTGTGTACCTGTGTGTGTGTGTGTACGTGTGTGTGTGTGTACCTGTGTGTGTGTGTGTGTACATGTGTGTGTGTACGTGTGTGTACATGTGTGTGTGTACGTGTGTACATGTGTGTGTGTAACCTGTGTGTGTGTACCTGCGTGTGTGTGTGTGTGTACGTGTGTGTACCTGTGTGTGTACATGTGTGTGTGTGTGTGTGTACCTGTGTGTGTGTGTACCTGTGTGTGTGTGTGTTCCTGTGTGTGTGTGTGTGTACACCTGTGTGTGTGTACACCTGTGTGTACGTGTGTGTGTGTGTACACCTGTGTGTGTGTACACCTGTGTGTACCTGTGTGTGTGTACCTGTGTGTGTGTGTGTTTACCTGTGTGTGTGTACCTGTGTGTGTGTGTGTACCTGTGTGTGTGTACCTGTGTGTGTGTGTACGTGTGTGTGTGTACCTGTGTGTGTGTGTACCTGTGTGTGTGTGTACCTGTGCGTGTGTGTGTACCTGTGTGTGTGTACACCTGTGTGTGTGTGTACCTGTGTGTGTACCTGTGTGTGTGTACACCTGTGTGTACGTGTGTGACCTGTGTGTGTGTGTGTGTGTGTGTACCTGTGTGTGTGTGTGTACCTGTGTGTGTGTGTACCTGTGTGTGTGTACATGCGTGTGTGTACCTGTGTGTGTGTACCTGTGTGTGTGTATGTACTTGTGTGTGTGTGTACATGTGTGTGTGTACGTGTGTACATGTGTGTGTGTACCTGTGTGTGTGTGTGTGTGTACCTGTGTGTGTGTACGTGTGTGACCTGTGTGTGTGTACCTGCGTGTGTACGTGTGTACGTGTGTGTGTGTACATGTGTGTGCGTGTGTGTACGTGTGTGTACACCTGTGTATACGTGTGTGTGTGTGTACCTGTGTGTACGTGTGTGTGTGTGTGTACACCTGTGTGTGTGTGTACACCTGTGTGTGTACATGTGTGTACCTGTGTGTGTGTGTGTACACCTGTGTGTGTACATGTGTGTACCTGTGTGTGTGTGTGTACACCTGTGTGTGTACATGTGTGTACCTGTGTGTGTGTGTGTACACCTGTGTGTGTACATGTGTTTACCTGTGTGTGTGTGTATCTGTGTGTGTGTGTGTACACCTGTGTGTGTGTGTGTACCTGTGTGTGACCTGTGTTGTGTGTGTACCTGTGTGTGTGTTCACCTGTGTGTGTGTGTACCTGTGTGTGTGTGTACCTGTGTGTGACCTGTGTGTGTGCGTACACCTGTGTGTGTGTACCTGTGTGTGCGTGTGTGTGAGTGTGTACCTGTGTGTGTATACCTGTGTATGTGTGTGTACTTGTGTGTGTGTATACCTGTGTGTGTGTGTGTACCTGTGTGTGTGTACCTGTGTGTGTGTACCTGTGTATGTGTGTGTACTTGTGTGTGCGTGTGTGTGTGTACCTGTGTACGTGTGTGACCTGTGTGTGTGTACACCTGTGTGTGTGTGTACCCTGTGTGTGTGTGTGTACCTGTTTGTGTGTACCTGTGTGTGTGTGTACACCTGTGTGTGTGTACCTGTGTGTGTGTGTGTGTGTACACCTGTGTGTGTGTTTACCTGTGTGTGTGTACACCTGTGTGTATGTTTACCTGTGTGTGTGTGTACCTGTGTGTGTGTGTGCACCTGTGTGTGTGTGTGTACACCTGTGTGTGTACCTGTGTGTGTGTACCTGTGTGTGTGTGTGCACCTGTGTGTGTGTGTGTACACCTGTGTGTGTGTGTGTACCTGTGTGTACGTGTGTGTGTACCTGTGTGTGTGTACATGCGTGTGTGTACCTGTGTGTGTGTGTACTTGTGTGTGTGTGTACTTGTGTGTGTGTGTGCGTGTGTACATGTGTGTGTGTACGTGTGTGACCTTTGTGTGTGTACCTGCGTGTGTGTGTGTACGTGTGTACGTGTGTGTGTACATGTGTGTGCGTGTGTGTACGTGTGTGTACACCTGTGTGTACGTGTGTGTGTGTGTACCTGTGTGTGCGTGTGTACGTGTGTGACCTGTGTGTGTGTGTGTACACCTGTGTGTGTGTGTGTACCTGTGTGTGTGTACCTGTGTGTGTGTGTACCTGTGTGTGTGTGTACGTGTGTGTATGTGTACCTGTGTGTGTGTGTACCTGTGTGTGTACCTGTGTGTGTGTGTACCTGTGTGTGTGTGTACGTGTGTGACCTGTGTGTGTGTACGTGTGTGACCTGTGTGTGTGTGCATGTGTGTACGTGTATGTACCTGTGTGTGTATGTGTGTGCACCTGTGTGTGTGTACATGTGTGTACCTGTGTGTGTGTGTACACCTGTGTGTACGTGTGTGTGTGTGTGTACCTGTGTGTGTGTACACCTGTGTGTATGTGTGTTCACCTGTGTGTGTGTGTACCTGTGTGTGTACCTGTGTGTGTACCTGTGTGTGTACGTGTGTGTGTGCGTGTGTGTGTGTGTGCGTGTGTGTGTGTGTGTGTGGTGAGACAGGTAATGAAGTCAGAGCTGCAAGCGCCGTTCCGCGCGCTGCTCGGCAAGTTGTACCTCATCGACCTCGCCGGCTCGGAGGACAACCGCCGCACCGGAAACATGGGCATCCGGTGGGTGGCACACACTACACACGCGTAGTGACACATACTACGCACACAGTGACACACACTACACACACAGTGACACACACTACACACACAGTGACACACACTACACACGCGTAGTGACACATACTACGCACACAGTGACACACACTACACACACAGTGACACACACTACACACACAGTGACACACACTACACACGCAGTGACACACACTACACACGCAGTGACACACACTACACACACGCAGTGACACACACTACACACACAGTGACACACACTACACACACAGTGACACACACTACACACGCAGTGACACACACTACACACGTAGTGACACACACTACACACACAGTGACACACACTACACACACAGTGACACACACTACACACGCAGTGACACACACTACACACGTAGTGACACACACTACACACGCAGTGGCACACGCACACACACGCAGTGACACACACTACGCACGTAGTGACACACACTACACACGCAGAGACACACACTACACACACAGTGACACACACTACACACACAGTGACACACACTACACACACAGTGACACACACTACACACACAGTGACACACACTACACACGCAGTGACACACACTACACACACAGTGACACACACTACACACACAGTGACACACACTACACACACAGTGACACACACTACACACACAGTGACACACACTACACACACAGTGACACACACTACACACGCAGTGACACACACTACACACACAGTGACACACACTACACACACAGTGACACACACTACACACGCAGTGACACACACTACACACACAGTGACACACACTACACACGCAGTGACACACACTACACACACACTACACACACACTACACACACACTACACACACGGTGACACACACTACACACGTAGTGACACACACTACACACACAGTGACACACACTACACACGCAGTGACACACACTACACACGCAGTGACACACACTACACACGCAGTGACACACACTACACACACAGTGACACACACTACACACGCGTAGTGACACACACTACACACGCAGTGACACACACTACACATGCAGTGACACACACTACACACGCAGTGACACACACTACACACGCAGTGACACACACTACACACGCAGTGACACACACTACACACACAGTGACACACACTAGACACACAGTGACACACACTACACACGCAGTGACACACACTACACACGCAGTGACACACACTACACACGCAGTGACACACACTAGACACACAGTGACACACACTACACACACACTACACACACAGTGACACACACTACACACGCAGTGACACACACTACACACACAGTGACACACACTACACACGCAGTGACACACACTACACACACAGTGACACACACTACACACACAGTGACACACACTACACACGCAGTGACACACACTACACACACAGTGGCACACACTACGCACACAGTGACACACACTACACACGCAGTGACACACACTACGCACGTAGTGACACACACTACACACGCAGTGACACACACTACACACACAGTGACACACACTACACACGCAGTGACACACACTACACACGCAGTGACACACACTACACACACAGTGACACACACTACACACGCAGTGACACACACTACACACGCAGTGACACACACTACACACACACTACACACACAGTGACACACACTACACACGCAGTGACACACACTACACACGCATTGACACACACTACACACGCAGTGACACACACTACACACACAGTGACACACACTACACACACACTACACACACACTACACACACAGTGACACACACTACACACGCAGTGACACACACTACACACACACAGTGACACACACTACACACGCAGTGACACACACTACACACACAGTGACACACACTACACACACAGTGACACACACTACACACACAGTGACACACACTACACACACAGTGACACACACTACACACACAGTGACACACACTACACACACAGTGACACACACTACACACACAGTGACACACACTACACACGCAGTGACACACACTACACACGCAGTAACACACACTACACACACAGTGACACACACTACACACACAGTGACACACACTACACACGCAGTGACACACACTACACACACAGTGACACACACACACACACTGCAGTGACACACGTGGGAGTGACACACGCACACACACACTACACACGCAGTAGTGACACGCGCACACACACACTACACACGTGGGAGTGACACACACACACACACACAGTGACACACACACACACGGAGTGACACACACTACACACACAGTGACACACACTACACACACAGTGACACACTGATTGACACACGCACACATACACTACACACGTGGGAGTGACACACACACACAGTGACACACACACACACGGAGTGACACACACAGTGACACACACACACACGCAGCAGTGGCACACACTACACACACACAGTGACACACACTACACACGCAGTGACATACACTACACACACAGTGACACACACTACACACGGAGTGACTCACACACACACACAGTGACACACACTACACACGCAGTGACACACACACAGTGACACACACACACACACGCAGTGACACACACTACACACGCAGCAGTCACACACGCACACACACACTGCAGTGGCACACGCACAATTGTCTGTGTGCGTATGTGTGTGTCTCAGTGTGTGTGTGTGTCTGTCTGTGTCTCAGTGTGTGTGTGTGTGTGTGTGTCTCAGTGTGTGTGTGTCTGTCTGTGTCTCAGTGTGTGTGTGTGTCACTGCGTGTGTGTGTGTCTCAGTGTGTCTGTGTGTGTGTGTCTCAGTGTGTGTGTCTGTCTGTGTCTCAGTGTGTCTCAGTGTGTGTGTGTGTCTGTCTGTGTCTCAGTGTGTGTGTGTGTGTCTCAGTGTGTGTGTGTCTGTCTGTGTCTCAGTGTGTGTGTGTGTCACTGCGTGTGTGTGTGTCTCAGTGTGTCTGTGTGTGTGTGTGTCTCAGTGTGTGTGTGTGTCACTGCGTGTGTGTGTGTGTCTCAGTGTGTCTGTGTGTGTGTGTGTGTCTCAGTGTGTGTGTGTCTCAGTGTGTGTGTCTCAGTGTGTGTGTGTGTCTGTCTGTGTCTCAGTGTGTGTCACTGCGTGTGTGTGTGTGTGTCTCAGTGTGTGTGTGTGTCTGTCTGTGTCTCAGTGTGTGTGTGTGTCACTGCGTGTGTGTGTGTGTCTCAGTGTGTCTGTGTGTGTGTGTGTGTCTCAGTGTGTGTGTCTCACTGTGTGTGTGTTTCAGTGTCTCACTGTGTGTGTCTCACTGTGTGTGTCTCACTGTCTGTGTGTGTCAGTGTCTCAGTGTGTGTGTGTCTGTGTGTGTGTCTTTGTGAGCCAGGCTTAAGGAGAGTGGAGCCATCAACGGCTCTCTGCTGGTGCTCAGCAAGGTGGTGTGTGTGTCAGTGTGTCTCACTGTGTGTGTCTCACTGTGTGTGTGTGTCAGTGTCTCACTGTGTGTGTCTCACTGTGTGTGTCTCACTGTGTGTGTGTGTCAGTGTCTCACTGTGTGTGTCTCACTGTGTGTGTCTGAGTGTGATGCAGGCTGAAGGAGAGTGGAGCCATCAACGGCTCTCTGCTGGTGCTCAGCAAGGTGGTGTGTGTGTCTCAGTGTGTGTGTGTCTGTCTGTGTGTGTCTCACTGTGTGTGTCTCACTGTGTGTGTCTGAGTGTGATGCAGGCTGAAGGAGAGTGGAGCCATCAACGGCTCTCTGCTGGTGCTCAGCAAGGTGGTGGACGCTCTCAACAGCGGCTCCGCTCGAGTGCCGTACAGGGACAGCAAACTCACGCGACTCCTGCAGGTCAACCACCCTCCCTCCCTGTGTCTCACTGTGCGTGGGTGAGTGAGTGGGTGAGTGGGTGAGTGATTGGGTGAGGGAGTGGGTGAGTCGGTGGGTGAATGAGTGGGTGGGTGAGGGAGTGGGTGAGTGGGTGAGGGAGTGGGTGAGTGAGTGGGTGAGTCGGTGGGTGAGTGAGTGAGTGGGTGAGTGAGTGGGTGAGTGAGTGGGTGAGTGGGTGAGGGAGTGGGTGAGTGAGTGGGTGAGGGAGTGGGTGAGGGAGTGAGGAGGTGAGTGAGTGAGTGTGTGAGTGGGTGGGTGAGTGAGTGGGTGAGTCGGTGGGTGAGTGAGTGAGTGGGTGAGGGAGTGGGTGAGTGAGTGGGTGAGTGAGTGGGTGAGTGAGTGGGTGAGTGAGTGAGTGGGTGAGTGAGTGGGTGAGTGGGTGAGGGAGTGGGTGAGTGAGTGGGTGAGGGAGTGAGGAGGTGAGTGAGTGAGTGTGTGAGTGGGTGAGTGAGTGGGTGAGTGAGTGAGTGAGTGAGTGAGTGGGTGAGTGAGTGGGTGAGTGAGTGGGTGAGTGAGTGGGTGAGTGGGTGAGGGAGTGGGTGAGTGAGTGGGTGAGGGAGTGGGTGAGTGAGTGAGGAGGTGAGTGAGTGGGTGAGTGAGTGGGTGAGTGAGTGAGTGAGTGGGTGAGTGAGTGGGTGAGTCGGTGGGTGAGTGAGTGAGGAGGTGAGTGAGTGGGTGAGTTGGTGAGTTGATGAGTAGGTGAGTGAGTGGGTGAGTGAGTGAGTGAGTGAGTGGGTGAGTGAGTGAGTGGGTGAGTGAGTGGGAGAGTGGGTGGGTGGGTGAGTGAGTGAGTGGGAGAGTGGGTGGGTGAGTGAGTGAGTGGGTGAGTGAGTGGGAGAGTGGTTGGGTGAGTGAGTGAGTTGGTAAGTGAGTGGGCGAGTGAGTTGGTAAGTGAGTGGGCGAGTGGGTGGGCGAGTGGGTGGGCGAGTGGGTGGGTGAGTGAGTGAGTTGGTAAGTGAGTGGGCGAGTGGGTGGGCGAGTGGGTGGGCGAGTGGGTGGGTGAGTGAGTAGGTGAGTGAGTGAGTTGATGAGTAGGTGAGTGAGTTGGAGAGTGGGTGGGTGAGTGAGTTGATGAGTAGGTGAGTGGGTGAGTGAGTGGGTGAGTGAGTTGGTGAGTGAGTGAGTAGGTGAATGAGTGGGTGGGTGAGTGAGTTGGTGAGTAGGTGAGTGAGTGGGTGAGTGAGTGGGAGAGTGAGTTGGTGAGTGAGTGAGTAGGTGAATGAGTGGGTGAGTGAGTTGGTGAGTGAGTGGTGGGTGGGTGAGTGAGTTGGTGAGTGAGTGGGTGAGGGAGTGAGGAGGTGAGTGAGTGCGTGAGTTGGTGGGTGAGTGAGTGGGTGGGTGGGTGAGTGAGTGAGTGGGTGAGTGAGTGAGTGAGTGGGTGAGTGAGTTGGTAAGTGAGTGGGCGAGTGGGTGGGCGAGTGGGTGGGTGAGTGAGTAGGTGAGTGAGTGAGTTGATGAGTAGGTGAGTGAGTGGGTGAGTGATTTGGAGAGTGGGTGGGTAAGTGAGTTATTAAGTGAGTGGGCGAGTGGGTGGGTGAGTGAGTTGATGAGTAGGTGAGTGGGTGAGTGAGTTGGTGAGTGAGTGAGTAGGTGAATGAGTGGGTGGGTGAGTGAGTTAGTGAGTAGGTGAGTGAGTGGGTGAGTGAGTGGGAGAGTGAGTTGGTGAGTGAGTGATTAGGTGAGTAGGTGAATGAGTGGGTGAGTGATTTGGAGAGTGGGTGGGTAAGTGAGTTATTAAGTGAGTGGGCGAGTGGGTGGGTGAGTGAGTTGATGAGTAGGTGAGTGGGTGAGTGAGTTGGTGAGTGAGTGAGTAGGTGAATGAGTGGGTGGGTGAGTGAGTTAGTGAGTAGGTGAGTGAGTGGGTGAGTGAGTGGGAGAGTGAGTTGGTGAGTGAGTGAGTAGGTGAATGAGTGGGTGAGTGAGTGGGAGAGTGAGTTGGTGAGTGAGTGAGTAGGTGAGTAGGTGAATGAGTGGGTGAGTGAGTTGGTGAGTGAGTGGTGGGTGGGTGAGTGAGGAGGTGAGTGAGTGGGTGAGTGGGTGGGTGAGTGAGTTGATGAGTAGGTGAGTGGGTGGGAGAGTGAGTTGGTGAGTGAGTGAGTAGGTGAGTAGGTGAATGAGTGGGTGAGTGAGTTGGTGAGTGAGTGGTGGGTGGGTAAGTGAGTTGGTAAGTGAGTGGGCGAGTGGGTGGGTGAGTGAGTTGATGAGTAGGTGAGTGGGTGAGTGAGTTGGTGAGTGAGTGGGTGAGTGAGTTGGTGAGTGAGTGAGTAGGTGAATGAGTGGGTGGGTGAGTGAGTTGGCGAGTAGGTGAGTGAGTGGGTGAGTGAGTGGGAGAGTGAGTTGGTGAGTGAGTGAGTAGGTGAGTAGGTGAATGAGTGGGTGAGTGAGTTGGTGAGTGAGTGGTGGGTGGGTGAGTGAGGAGGTGAGTGAGTGGGTGAGTGGGTGGGTGGGTGAGTAAGTGGGTGGGTGGGTGAGTGAGTGGGTGAGTGAGTGGGTGAGTGAGTTGGTAAGTGAGTGGGCGAGTGGGTGGGTGAGTGAGTTGATGAGTGGGTGAGTGAGTAGGTGAGTGAGTGAGTAGGTGAATGAGTGGGTGAGTGAGTGGGTGAGTGGGTGGTTGAGTGAGTGGGATAGTGAGTGGGTGGGTGGGTGAGTGAGTGGGTCAGTTAGTGGGTGAGTGAGTAGGTGATTGAGTGGGTGAGTGAGTTGGTTGAGTGAGTTGGTGAGTGAGTGGGTGAGTGAGTTGGTAAGTGAGTGGGCGAGTGGGTGGGTGAGTGAGTAGGTGAGTGAGTGAGTTGATGAGTAGGTGAGTGAGTGGGTGAGTGAGTAGGTGAGTGAGTGAGTGAG
Source organism: Lampetra fluviatilis (assembly GCF_964198595.1). Taxonomy (NCBI): domain Eukaryota; kingdom Metazoa; phylum Chordata; class Hyperoartia; order Petromyzontiformes; family Petromyzontidae; genus Lampetra; species Lampetra fluviatilis. The sequence continues at coordinate 3,892,714 of NC_136345.1, read as the reverse complement.
TAGGTGAGTAGGTGAATGAGTGGGTGAGTGAGTGGGTGAGTGGGTGGGTGAGTGGTTGGGTGAGTGAGTGGGTGGGTGGGTGGGTGAGTGAGTGAGTGGGTGAGTGAGTGGGTGAGTGAGTTGGTAAGTGAGTGGGCGAGTGGGTGGGCGAGTGGGTGGGTGAGTGAGTAGGTGAGTGAGTTGATGAGTAGGTGAGTGAGTGGGTGAGTGAGTTGGAGAGTGGGTGGGTAAGTGAGTTGGTAAGTGAGTGGGCGAGTGAGTGGGTGAGTGAGTTGGTGAGTGAGTGAGTAGGTGAATGAGTGGGTGGGTGAGTGGGAGAGTGGGTGGCTGAGTGGGTGGGTGAGTGAGTGGGAGAGTGAGTTGGTGAGTGAGTGAGTAGGTGAGTAGGTGAATGAGTGGGTGACGGAGTGAGGAGGTGAGTGAGTGGGTGAGTTGGTGAGTGAGTGGGAGAGTGGGTGGGTGAGTGAGTGAGTGGGTCAGTTAGTGGGTGGGTGAGTGAGTGAGTGAGTTGGTGTGTGAGTGAGTGAGTAGGTGAGTGGGCGTGTGAGTTGGGGAGTGAGTGGTGGGTGAGTGAGTGAGTGAGTGAGTGAGTGGGTGAGTGAGTGAGTGGGTGAGTGAGTGAGTGAGTAGGTGAGTGGGTGAGTGAGTGGGTGAGTGAGTAGGTGAGTGAGCGAGTGGGTGAGTGACTGGGTGAGTAGGTGAGTGTGTAGGTGAGTGAGTGAGTTGGTGTGTGGGTGAGTGAGTGGGTGAGTCAGTAGGTGAGTGGGTGAGTGAGTGGGTGAGTGAGTTGGTGAGTCTCTCTCTGGCTGTAGGACTCTCTGGGTGGCAGTGCCCACGCTGTACTCATCACGGCTGAGTGAGTGAGTGAGTAGGTGAGTGTGTAGGTGAGTGAGTGAGTTGGTGTGTGGGTGGGTGAGTGAGTGGGTGAGTCAGTAGGTGAGTGGTTGAGTGAGTGGGTGAGTGAGTTGGTGAGTGAGTGGTGGGTGAGTGAGTGAGTAGGTGAGTGGGCGTGTGAGTTGGTGAGTGAGTGGTGGGTGAGTGAGTGAGTGAGTTGGTGTGTGAGTGAGTGAGTAGGTGAGTGGGCGTGTGAGTTGGTGAGTGAGTGGTGGGTGAGTGAGTGAGTGAGTGAGTGAGTGGGTGAGTGAGTGAGTAGGTGAGTGGGTGAGTGAGTGGGTGAGTGAGTAGGTGAGTGAGCGAGTGGGTGAGTGACTGGTTGAGTAGGTGAGTGAGTAGGTGAGTGAGTGGGTGAGTGAGTAGGTGAATGAGTGAGTCTCTCTGGCTGTAGGACTCTCTGGGTGGCAGTGCCCACGCTGTACTCATCACGGGTGAGTGAGTGAGTGAGTAGGTGAGTGTGTAGGTGAGTGAGTGAGTTGGTGTGTGGGTGAGTGAGTGGGTGAGTCAGTAGGTGAGTGGGTGAGTGAGTGGGTGAGTGAGTGGGTGAGTGAGTGGGAGAGTGGGTGGGTGAGTGAGTGGGTGAGTGAGTGGGTGAGGGAGTGAGTGAGGGAGTGAGGAGGTGAGTGAGTGGGTGAGTGAGTGGGTGAGTGAGTGGGTGAGTGAGTGAGTTGGTAAGTGAGTGGGCGAGTGGGTGGGCGAGTGGGTGGGTGAGTGAGTAGGTGAGTGAGTGAGTTGATGAGTAGGTGAGTGAGTGGGTGAGTGATTTGGAGAGTCGGTGGGTAAGTGAGTGGGCGAGTGGGTGGGTGAGTGAGTTGATGAGTAGGTGAGTGGGTGAGTGAGTGGGTGAGTGAGTTGGTGAGTGAGTGAGTAGGTGAATGAGTGGGTGGGTGAGTGAGTTGGTGAGTAGGTGAGTGAGTGGGTGAGTGAGTGGGAGAGTGAGTTGGTGAGTGAGTGAGTAGGTGAATGAGTGGGTGAGTGAGTTGGTGAGTGAGTGGTTGGTGGGTGAGTGGGTGAGTGAGTTGGTGAGTGAGTGGGTGAGGGAGTGAGGAGGTGAGTGAGTGCGAGAGTTGGTGGGTGAGTGAGTGGGTGGGTGGGTGAGTGAGTGGGTGAGTGAGTGAGTGGGTAATTGAGTTGGTAAGTGAGTGGGCGAGTGGGTGGGTGAGTGAGTTGATGAGTAGGTGAGTGGGTGAGTGAGTGGGTGAGTCAGTAGGTGAGTGGTTGAGTGAGTGGGTGAGTGAGTTGGTGAGTCTCTCTCTGGCTGTAGGACTCTCTGGGTGGCAGTGCCCACGCTGTACTCATCACGGGTGAGTGAGTGAGTGAGTAGGTGAGTGTGTAGGTGAGTGAGTGAGTTGGTGTGTGGGTGAGTGAGTGGGTGAGTCAGTAGGTGAGTGGGTGAGTGAGTGGGTGAGTGAGTGGGTGAGTGAGTGGGAGAGTGGGTGGGTGAGTGAGTGGGTGAGTGAGTGGGTGAGGGAGTGAGTGAGGGAGTGAGGAGGTGAGTGAGTGGGTGAGTGAGTGGGTGAGTGAGTGGGTGAGTGAGTGAGTTGGTAAGTGAGTGGGCGAGTGGGTGGGCGAGTGGGTGGGTGAGTGAGTAGGTGAGTGAGTGAGTTGATGAGTAGGTGAGTGAGTGGGTGAGTGATTTGGAGAGTCGGTGGGTAAGTGAGTGGGCGAGTGGGTGGGTGAGTGAGTTGATGAGTAGGTGAGTGGGTGAGTGAGTGGGTGAGTGAGTTGGTGAGTGAGTGAGTAGGTGAATGAGTGGGTGGGTGAGTGAGTTGGTGAGTAGGTGAGTGAGTGGGTGAGTGAGTGGGAGAGTGAGTTGGTGAGTGAGTGAGTAGGTGAATGAGTGGGTGAGTGAGTTGGTGAGTGAGTGGTTGGTGGGTGAGTGGGTGAGTGAGTTGGTGAGTGAGTGGGTGAGGGAGTGAGGAGGTGAGTGAGTGCGAGAGTTGGTGGGTGAGTGAGTGGGTGGGTGGGTGAGTGAGTGGGTGAGTGAGTGAGTGGGTAATTGAGTTGGTAAGTGAGTGGGCGAGTGGGTGGGTGAGTGAGTTGATGAGTAGGTGAGTGGGTGAGTGAGTGGGTGAGTGAGTTGGTGAGTGAGTGAGTAGGTGAATGAGTGGGTGGGTGAGTAAGTTGGTGAGTAGGTGAGTGAGTGGGTGAGTGAGTGGGAGAGTGAGTTGGTGAGTGAGTGAGTAGGTGAATGAGTGGGTGAGTGAGTTGGTGAGTGAGTGGTGGGTGGGTGAGTGAGGAGGTGAGTGAGTGGGTGAGTGAGTGGGTGGGTGGGTGAGTGAGTGGGTGAGTGAGTTGGTAAGTGAGTGGATGGGTGAGTGAGTTGATGAGTGGGTGAGTGAGTAGGTGAGTGAGTGAGTAGGTGAGTAGGTGAATGAGTGGGTGAGTGAGTGGGTGAGTGGGTGGTTGAGTGAGTGGGATAGTGAGTGGGTGGGTGGGTGAGTGAGTGGGTCAGTTAGTGGGTGAGTGAGTAGGTGATTGAGTGGGTGAGTGAGTTGGTGAGTGAGTTGGTGAGTGAGTGGGTGAGTGAGTTGGTAAGTGAGTGGGCGAGTGGGTGGGTGAGTGAGTAGGTGAGTGAGTGAGTTGATGAGTAGGTGAGTGAGTGGGTGAGTGAGTAGGTGAGTGAGTGAGTGAGTAGGTGAGTAGGTGAATGAGTGGGTGAGTGAGTGGGTGAGTGGATGGGTGAGTGAGTGGGTGAGTGAGTTGGTGAGTCTCTCTCTGGCTGTAGGACTCTCTGGGTGGCAGTGCCCACGCTGTACGCATCACGGGTGAGTGAGTGAGTGAGTGAGTAGGTGAGTGTGTAGGTGAGTGAGTGAGTTGGTGTGTGGGTGAGTGAGTGGGTGAGTCAGTAGGTGAGTGGTTGAGTGAGTTGGTGAGTCTCTCTCTGGCTGTAGGACTCTCTGGGTGGCAGTGCCCACGCTGTACTCATCATGGGTGAGTGAGTGAGTGAGTAGGTGAGTGAGTGAGTTGGTGTGTGGGTGAGTGAGTGGGTGAGTCAGTAGGTGAGTGGGTGAGTGAGTTGGTGAGTCTCTCTCTGGCTGTAGGACTCTCTGGGTGGCAGTGCCCACGCTGTACTCATCATGGGTGAGTGAGTGAGTGAGTAGGTGAGTGAGTGAGTTGGTGTGTGGGTGAGTGAGTGGGTGAGTCAGTAGGTGAGTGGGTGAGTGAGTTGCTGAGTCTCTCTCTGGCTGTAGGACTCTCTGGGTGGCAGTGCCCACGCTGTACTCATCATGGGTGAGTGAGTGAGTGAGTAGGTGAGTGAGTGAGTTGGTGTGTGGGTGAGTGAGTGGGTGAGTCAGTAGGTGAGTGGGTGAGTGAGTTGGTGAGTCTCTCTCTGGCTGTAGGACTCTCTGGGTGGCAGTGCCCACGCTGTACTCATCATGGGTGAGTGAGTGAGTGAGTGGGTGAGTGAGTAGGTGAGTGAGTGGTGGGTGAGTGAGTGAGTGAGTAGGTGAGTGGGCGTGTGAGTTGGTGAGTGAGTGGTGGGTGAGTGAGTGAGTGAGTTGGTGTGTGAGTGAGTGAGTAGGTGAGTGGGTGAGTGAGTGGGTGAGTCAGTAGGTGAGTGGTTGAGTGAGTGGGTGAGTGAGTTGGTGAGTCTCTCTCTGGCTGTAGGACTCTCTGGGTGGCAGTGCCCACGCTGTACTCATCATGGGTGAGTGAGTGAGTAGGTGAGTGAGTGAGTTGGTGTGTGGGTGAGTGAGTGGGTGAGTCAGTAGGTGAGTGGGTGAGTGAGTGGGTGAGTGAGTTGGTGAGTCTCTCTCTGGCTGTAGGACTCTCTGGGTGGCAGTGCCCACGCTGTACTCATCATGGGTGAGTGAGTGAGTGAGTAGGTGAGTGAGTGAGTTGGTGTGTGGGTGAGTGAGTGGGTGAGTCAGTAGGTGAGTGGGTGAGTGAGTTGGTGAGTCTCTCTCTGGCTGTAGGACTCTCTGGGTGGCAGTGCCCACGCTGTACTCATCATGGGTGAGTGAGTGAGTGAGTAGGTGAGTGAGTGAGTTGGTGTGTGGGTGAGTGAGTGGGTGAGTCAGTAGGTGAGTGGGTGAGTGAGTTGGTGAGTCTCTCTCTGGCTGTAGGACTCTCTGGGTGGCAGTGCCCACGCTGTACTCATCATGGGTGAGTGAGTGAGTGAGTAGGTGAGTGAGTGAGTTGGTGTGTGGGTGAGTGAGTGGGTGAGTCAGTAGGTGAGTGGGTGAGTGAGTTGGTGAGTCTCTCTCTGGCTGTAGGACTCTCTGGGTGGCAGTGCCCACGCTGTACTCATCATGGGTGAGTGAGTGAGTGAGTAGGTGAGTGAGTGAGTTGGTGTGTGGGTGAGTGAGTGGGTGAGTCAGTAGGTGAGTGGGTGAGTGAGTTGGTGAGTCTCTCTCTGGCTGTAGGACTCTCTGGGTGGCAGTGCCCACGCTGTACTCATCACGGATGAGTGAGTGAGTGAGTAGGTGAGTGTGTAGGTGAGTGAGTGAGTTGGTGTGTGGGTGAGTGAGTGGGTGAGTCAGTAGGTGAGTGGGTGAGTGAGTTGGTGAGTCTCTCTCTGGCTGTAGGACTCTCTGGGTGGCAGTGCCCACGCTGTACTCATCACGGATGAGTGAGTGAGTGAGTAGGTGAGTGTGTAGGTGAGTGAGTGAGTTGGTGTGTGGGTGAGTGAGTAGGTGAGTGGGCGTGTGAGTTGGTGAGTGAGTGGTGGGTGAGTGAGTGAGTGAGTGGGTGAGTGAGTGGGTGAGTGAGTGAGTAGGTGAGTGGGTGAGTGAGTGGGTGAGTGAGTGGGTGAGTGAGTGGGTGAGTGAGTGGGTGAGTGAGTAGGTGAGTGAGCGAGTGGGTGAGTGACTGGTTGAGTAGGTGAGTGAGTAGGTGAGTGAGTGGGTGAGTGAGTAGGTGAATGAGTGAGTCTCTCTGGCTGTAGGACTCTCTGGGTGGCAGTGCCCACGCTGTACTCATCACGGGTGAGTGAGTGAGTGAGTAGGTGAGTGTGTAGGTGAGTGAGTGAGTGAGTTGGTGTGTGGGTGAGTGAGTGGGTGAGTCAGTAGGTGAGTGGGTGAGTGAGTTGGTGAGTCTCTCTCTGGCTGTAGGACTCTCTGGGTGGCAGTGCCCACGCTGTACTCATCACAGGTGAGTGAGTGAGTGAGTAGGTGAGTGTGTAGGTGAGTGAATGAGTTGGTGTGTGGGTGAGTGAGTGGGTGAGTCAGTAGGTGAGTGGTTGAGTGAGTGGGTGAGTGAGTTGGTGAGTCTCTCTCTGGCTGTAGGACTTTCTGGGTGGCAGTGCCCACGCTGTACTCATCACAGGTGAGTGAGTGAGTAGGTGAGTGTGTAGGTGAGTGAATGAGTTGGTGTGTGGGTGAGTGAGTGGGTGAGTCAGTAGGTGAGTGGTTGAGTGAGTGGGTGAGTGAGTTGGTGAGTCTCTCTCTGGCTGTAGGACTCTCTGGGTGGCAGTGCCCACGCTGTACTCATCATGGGTGAGTGAGTGAGTGAGTAGGTGAGTGAGTGAGTGAGTGAGTGGGTGAGTGAGTAGGTGAGTGAGTAGGTGAGTGGGTGAGTGAGTTGGTGAGTCTCTCTCTGGCTGTAGGACTCTCTGGGTGGCAGTGCCCACGCTGTACTCATCACGGATGAGTGAGTGAGTGAGTGGGTGAGTGAGTGAGTTGGTGTGTGGGTGAGTGAGTGGGTGAGTCAGTAGGTGAGTGGGTGAGTGAGTTGGTGAGTCTCTCTCTGGCTGTAGGACTCTCTGGGTGGCAGTGCCCACGCTGTACTCATCATGGGTGAGTGAGTGAGTGAGTAGGTGAGTGAGTGAGTTGGTGTGTGGGTGAGTGAGTGGGTGAGTCAGTAGGTGAGTGGGTGAGTGAGTGGGTGAGTCTCTCTCTGGCTGTAGGACTCTCTGGGTGGCAGTGCCCACGCTGTACTCATCATGGGTGAGTGAGTGAGTGAGTAGGTGAGTGAGTGAGTGAGTTGGTGTGTGGGTGAGTGAGTGGGTGAGTCAGTAGGTGAGTGGGTGAGTGAGTTGGTGAGTCTCTCTCTGGCTGTAGGACTCTCTGGGTGGCAGTGCCCACGCTGTACTCATCACGGATGAGTGAGTGAGTGAGTAGGTGAGTGTGTAGGTGAGTGAGTGAGTTGGTGTGTGGGTGAGTGAGTGGGTGAGTCAGTAGGTGAGTGGGTGAGTGAGTTGGTGAGTCTCTCTCTGGCTGTAGGACTCTCTGGGTGGCAGTGCCCACGCTGTACTCATCACGGATGAGTGAGTGAGTGAGTAGGTGAGTGAGTGAGTGAGTAGGTGAGTGAGTGAGTTGGTGTGTGGGTGAGTGAGTGGGTGAGTCAGTAGGTGAGTGGGTGAGTGAGTTGGTGAGTCTCTCTCTGGCTGTAGGACTCTCTGGGTGGCAGTGCCCACGCTGTACTCATCATGGGTGAGTGAGTGAGTGAGTAGGTGAGTGAGTGAGTTGGTGTGTGGGTGAGTGAGTGGGTGAGTCAGTAGGTGAGTGGTTGAGTGAGTGGGTGAGTGAGTTGGTGAGTCTCTCTCTGGCTGTAGGACTCTCTGGGTGGCAGTGCCCACGCTGTACTCATCACGGATGAGTGAGTGAGTGAGTGGGTGAGTGAGTGAGTGGGTGAGTGAGTGGGTGTGTGGGTGAGTCAGTAGGTGAGTGGGTGAGTGAGTTGGTGAGTCTCTCTCTGGCTGTAGGACTCTCTGGGTGGCAGTGCCCACGCTGTACTCATCATGGGTGAGTGAGTGAGTGAGTGAGTGAGTGAGTGAGTGAGTGAGTGAGTTGGTGTGTGGGTGAGTGAGTGGGTGAGTCAGTAGGTGAGTGGGTGAGTGAGTTGGTGAGTCTCTCTCTGGCTGTAGGACTCTCTGGGTGGCAGTGCCCACGCTGTACTCATCATGGGTGAGTGAGTGAGTGAGTAGGTGAGTGAGTGAGTTGGTGTGTGGGTGAGTGAGTGGGTGAGTCAGTAGGTGAGTGGGTGAGTGAGTTGGTGAGTCTCTCTCTGGCTGTAGGACTCTCTGGGTGGCAGTGCCCACGCTGTACTCATCATGGGTGAGTGAGTGAGTGAGTAGGTGAGTGAGTGAGTTGGTGTGTGGGTGAGTGAGTGGGTGAGTCAGTAGGTGAGTGGGTGAGTGAGTTGGTGAGTCTCTCTCTGGCTGTAGGACTCTCTGGGTGGCAGTGCCCACGCTGTACTCATCATGTGGTGAGTGAGTGAGTGAGTGAGTGAGTGAGTTGGTGTGTGGGTGAGTGAGTGGGTGAGTCAGTAGGTGAGTGGGTGAGTGAGTTGGTGAGTCTCTCTCTGGCTGTAGGACTCTCTGGGTGGCAGTGTCCACGCTGTACTCATCATGGGTGAGTGAGTGAGTGAGTTGGTGTGTGGGTGAGTGAGTAGGTGAGTGGTTGAGTGAGTGGGTGAGTGAGTTGGTGAGTCTCTCTCTGGCTGTAGGACTCTCTGGGTGGCAGTGCCCACGCTGTACTCATCATGGGTGAGTGAGTGAGTGAGTAGGTGAGTGAGTGAGTGAGTGGGTGAGTGAGTAGGTGAGTGAGTAGGTGAGTGGGTGAGTGAGTTGGTGAGTCTCTCTCTGGCTGTAGGACTCTCTGGGTGGCAGTGCCCACGCTGTACTCATCATGGGTGAGTGAGTGAGTGAGTTGGTGTGTGGGTGAGTGAGTAGGTGAGTGGTTGAGTGAGTGGGTGAGTGAGTTGGTGAGTCTCTCTCTGGCTGTAGGACTCTCTGGGTGGCAGTGCCCACGCTGTACTCATCACGGATGAGTGAGTGAGTGAGTGGGTGAGTGAGTGAGTGGGTGAGTGAGTGGGTGAGTCAGTAGGTGAGTGGTTGAGTGAGTGGGTGAGTGAGTTGGTGAGTCTCTCTCTGGCTGTAGGACTCTCTGGGTGGCAGTGCCCACGCTGTACTCATCACGGGTGAGTGAGTGAGTGAGTAGGTGAGTGTGTAGGTGAGTGAATGAGTTGGTGTGTGGGTGAGTGAGTGGGTGAGTCAGTAGGTGAGTGGGTGAGTGAGTGGGTGAGTGAGTAGGTGAGTGAGTGGTGGGTGAGTGAGTGAGTGAGTAGGTGAGTGGGCGTGTGAGTTGGTGAGTGAGTGGTGGGTGAGTGAGTGAGTGAGTTGGTGTGTGAGTGAGTGAGTATGTGAGTGGTTGAGTGAGTGGGTGAGTGAGTAGGTGAGTGAGTAGGTGAGTGGGTGAGTGAGTTGGTGAGTCTCTCTCTGGCTGTAGGACTCTCTGGGTGGCAGTGCCCACGCTGTACTCATCACCAACGTTGCCCCCGAGCTCCCCCACTACTTCAACTCCCTCAACGCCCTCAACTTCGCCGCCAAATCCAGGAGCATTGTCAATCGCCCCTTCACTCACTCGGCACCGCAGCCCGCCGGTGAGTGGCACTCGCTCACCCACTCGCTCGCTCACTCACTCACTCACTCGCTCACTCGCTCACTCACTCGCTCGCTCCCTCACTCACCTGCTCACTCACTCACTCACTCACCCACGCACTCACCCACCCACCCACTCACCCACTCACCCACTCACCCACCCACCCACTCACTCACCCACCCACCCACTCACCCACCCACTCACCCACCCACCCACCCACCCACTCACTCACCCACCCACCCACCCACCCACTCACCCACCCACTCACTCACCCACTCACTCCCTCACTCACTTATCCACCCACCCACTCAACAACCCACGCACCCACTCACTCACTCACTCGATCGCTCACCCACTTGCTAGCTCACTCACTTACCTACCCACCCACCCACTCGCTCACCCACCCACTCACCCACCCACTCACCCACCCACTCACTCAGCCACCCACTCACCCACCCACTCACTCACCCACTCACTCACCCACTCACCCACCCACCCACTCACTCACCCACCCACTCACTCACCCACTCACTCCCTCACCCACTTATCCACCCACCCACCCACTCAACAACCCACGCACTCACTCGATCGCTCACCCACTTGCTAGCTCACTCACTTACCTACCCACCCACCCACTCGCTCACCCACCCACTCACCCACCCACTCACCCACCCACTCACTCAGCCACCCACCCACTCACCCACTCACCCACCCACTCACCCACTCACTCACTCACCCACTCACTCACTCACCCACCCACTCACCCACCCACCCACTCACTCACCCACCCACTCACTCACTCACCCACCCACTCACTGACTCACCCACTCGCTCACCCACCCACTCACTCACCTACCCACTCACTCACCCACTCACTCCCTCACCCATTTATCCACCCACCCACTCAACAACCCACGCACCCACTCACTCACTCACTCGATCGCTCACCCACTTGCTAGCTCACTCACTTACCTAGCCACCCACTCGCTCACCCACTCACCCACCCACCCACTCACCCACCCACCCACTCACTCAGCCACCCACTCACCCACCCACTCACTCACCCACCCACCCACTCCCTCACCCACTCACCCACACACTCACCCACTCACCCACCCACCCACTCACTCACTCACTCACCCACCCACTCACTCACTCACTCACTCACTCACCCACTCACTCACTCACGCACCCACCCACCCACCCACTCACCCACCCACCCACCCACTCACTCACTCACTCACCCACCCACTCACCCACCCACCCACCCACCCACCCACTCACTCACTCACCCACCCACTCACTCACCCACTCACCCACCCACTCACTCACCCACCCACTCGCTCGCTCACCCACCCACTCACTCACTCACCTACCCACCCACTCACCCACTCACCCACCCACTCACTCACCCACTCACTCCCTCACCCACTTATCCACCCACCCACCCACTCAACAACCCACGCACCCACTCACTCACTCACTCGATCGCTCACTCACTCGATCGCTCACCCACTTGCTAGCTCACTCACTTACCTACCCACCCACTCGCTCACCCACTCACCCACTCACCCACCCACCCACTCACTCAGCCACCCACTCACCCACCCACTCACTCACCCACCCACCCACTCCCTCACCCACTCACCCACACACTCACCCACTCACCCACCCACTCACTCACCCACCCACTCACTCACCCACTCACTCACGCACCCACCCACCCACCCACCCACCCACTCACTCACCCACCCACCCACTCACCCACCCACTCACTCACCCACTCACTCACTCACCCACTCACTCACTCACCCACTCACTCACTCACCCACCCACCCACCCACCCACACACTCACCCACCCACTCACTCACCCACCCACTCACTCACCCACTCACTCACGCACCCACCCACCCACCCACTCACCCACCCACTCACTCACTCACTCACTCACCCACCCACCCACTCCCTCACCCACCCACTCACCCACTCACCCACCCACCCACCCACTCACCCACACACCCACCCACTCACCCACTCACTCACTCACCCACCCACCCACCCACCCACTCACCCACCCACCCACCCACTCACTCACCCACCCACTCCCACCCTCAACTTCCCTGAGAGAGAGAGGGAGAAACCGGACCCCGTGTTGAACCCAGCCTCTTAGCGTCTCTGACATTATGAACCTCACCCCTCCAGCCCCCGATGCCCCCTCAAAGCTTGGCCGCGTTCAGGAGGAGACACCGAGAGACGCGGAGAGACGCAGAGACACGGAACGGGAACCGCCCCTACCCAAAGCCTTCCTCAGGTGAGAGTTGAGGCTGAGGGGACCTAGGTGTGCGTGTCTCTGTGTGTGTGTCTGTGTGTGTGTGTCAGTGTGTGTGTGTCTCACCCCGTGTGTCTCTGTCTGTGTGTGTCTGTGTGTGTCTGTGTGTGTGTGTCTCTGTGTGTGTGTCTCTGTGTGCGTGTCTGTGTGTGCGTGTCTGTGTGTGTGTGTGTCTCTGTGTGTGTCTCACCCCGTGTGTCTGTGTGTGTCTCTGTGTGTGTCTCTGTGTGTCTCTGTGCGTATCTCTATGTGCGTGTCTCTGTGTGTGTATCTGTGTGTGTGTGTCTCTGTGCGTATCTCTATGTGCGTGTCTCTGTGTGTGTGTCTGTGTGTGTGTGTCTGTGTGTGTGTGTCTCTGTGCGTCTCTGTGTGCGTGTCTCTGTGTGTGTCTGTGTGTGTGTGTGTGTCTCACCCCGTGTGTGTCTCTGTGTGCGTGTCTGTGTGTGTGTGTCTCTGTGCGTGTCTCTGTGTGCGTGTCTATGTGTGTGTCTAACCCCGTGTCTCTCCCCGCGTCTCTCCCCCTGTATCTCCCCGCGTCTCTCCCCCCGCGTCTCTCCCCCCGTGTCTCACCCCGTGTCTCTCCCTGTGTCTCTCCCCCCGTGTCTCACCCCGTGTCTCTCCCCGTCTCTCACCCCGTCTCTCTCCCCATGTCTCTCCCCGTGTCTCACCCCGTGTCTCTCCCCGTGTCTCTCCCCCCGTGTCTCCCCCCGTGTCTCACCCCGTGTCTCTCCCCGTCTCTCACCCCGCGTCTCTCCCCGTGTCTCTCCCCGCGTCTCTCCCCGCGTCTCTCCCCGTCTCTCTCCCCGCGTCTCTCCCCGTGTCTCTCCCCGCGTCTCTCCCCGTCTCTCTCCCCGCGTCTCTCCCCGTCTCTCTCCCCGCGTCTCTCCCCGTGTCTCCCCCCGCGTCTCTCCCCGCGTCTCTCTCCCCGCGTCTCTCCCCGTCTCTCTCCCCGCGTCTCTCCCCGTGTCTCCCCCCGCGTCTCTCCCCGCGTCTCTCCCCGTGTCTCCCCCCGCGTCTCTCCCCGCGTCTCTCTCCCTGCGTCTCTCCCTGTGTCTCTCCCCGCGTCTCTCCCCGCGTCTCTCCCCCCGTCTCTCCCTGTCTCTCTCCCTGTGTCTCTCCCCACGTCTCTCCCCGCGTCTCCCCACGTCTCACCATGTGTCTCTCCCCGCGTCTCTCCCTGCGTCTCTCCCCGTATCTCACCCTGTGTCTCTCCCCGTGTCTCTCCCCGCGTCTCTCCCCGTGTCTCTCCCCGTGTCTCTCCCCGCGTCTCTCCCTGTGTCTCTCCCCGCGTCTCTCCCCGCGTCTCTCCCTGCGTCTCTCCCCGTATCTCACCCTGTGTCTCTCCCCGTGTCTCTCCCCGCGTCTCTCCCTGTGTCTCCCCCCGCGTCTCTCCCCGCGTCTCTCCCCGCGTCTCTCCCCGCGTCTCTCCCCGCGTCTCTCCCTGTGTCTCCCCCCGCGTCTCCCCCCGTGTCTCTCCCCGTGTCTCTCCCCGCGTCTCTCCCCGCGTATCTCCACGTCTCACCCCGTGTCTCACCCTGTGTCTCTCCGCGCGTCTCTCCCCGCGTCTCACCCTGTGTCTCTCCCCGCGTCTCTCCCCGCGTCTCTCCCCGCGTCTCTCCCCGCGTATCTCCACGTCTCACCATGTGTCTCTCCCCGCGTCTCTCCCCGTCTCTCTCCCCGTGTCTCCCCCCGCGTCTCCCCCCGTGTCTCTCCCCGCGTCTCTCCCCGCGTCTCTCCCCGCGTCTCTCCCCGTGTCTCTCCCCGTGTCTCTTTCCGCGTCTCTCCCCGCGTCTCTCCCCGTCTCTCTCCCCGTGTCTCTCCCCGCGTCTCTCCCCGTGTCTCTCCACGTCTCACCCCGTGTCTCTCCCCGCGTCTCTCCCCGTGTCTCTCCCCGCGTCTCTCCCCGCGTCTCTCCCCGTGTCTCTCCACGTCTCACCCCGTGTCTCACCCCGTGTCTCTCCTCGCGTCTCTCCCCGCGTCTCTCCCCGCGTCTCTCCACGTCTCACCCTGTGTCTCTCCCCGCGTCTCTCCCCGTGTCTCTCCACGTCTCACCCCGTGTCTCTCCCCGCGTCTCTCCCCGCGTCTCTCCCCGCGTCTCTCCCCGCGTCTCTCCCCGCGTCTCTCCCCGCGTCTCTCCCCGCGTCTTTCCCCGCGTCTCTCCACGTCTCACCCTGTGTCTCTCCCCGTGTCTCTCCCCGCGTCTCTCCCCGCGTCTCCCCACGTCTCACCCCGTGTCTCTCCCCGCGTCTCTGTGTCACAGCCCCCTGTTGCAGAGGCAGAATGCGTTTGAGACGGACATCGAACTACGCATGGGGAGGCTGGAGTCTGTGATTCTTCGCGTTCAGAACTCGGCACCGCGCACTCCGCGCGGGGAGAGGGCACGTGCACTGCCACTCATACAGGTGACGCTCACCACCGCTCACCACCGTTCACTACCGCTCACCACCGCTCGCCACCGCTCGCCACCGCTCCCACCACTCACCACCGCTCCCTCCGCTCCCACCGCTCCCACCACTCACCACCACTCCCTCCGCTCCCACCGCTCCCTCCGCTCCCTCCGCTCCCACCGCTCCCACCGCTCCCACCGCTCCCACCGCTCCCACCGCTCCCACCGCTCCCACCACTCACCACCGCTCCCACCGCTCCCACCGCTCCCACCACTCACCACCGCTCCCACCGCTCCCACCGCTCCCACCGCTCCCACCACTCACCACCGCTCCCACCGCTCCCACCGCTCCCACCGCTCCCACCACTCACCACCGCTCCCACCGCTCCCACCGCTCCCACCGCTCCCACCACTCACCACCGCTCCCACCGCTCCCACCGCTCCCACCACTCACCACCGCTCCCACCGCTCCCACCACTCACCACCGCTCCCACCGCTCCCACCGCTCCCACCGCTCGCCACCGCTCCCACCACTCCCACCGCTCCCACCGCTCCCACCGCTCCCACCGCTCCCACCGCTCCCACCGCTCCCACCACTCACCACCGCTCCCACCGCTCCCACCGCTCCCACCACTCACCACCACTCACCACCGCTCCCACCGCTCGCCACCACTCACCACCGCTCGCCACCGCTCCCACCACTCACCACCGCTCCCACCGCTCCCACCGCTCCCACCACTCACCACCACTCACCACCACTCACCACCGCTCCCACCGCTCCCTCCGCTCCCACCGCTCCCACCACTCACCACCGCTCCCACCGCTCCCTCCGCTCCCACCGCTCCCTCCGCTCCCACCACTCCCACCGCTCCCACCGCTCCCACCGCTCCCACCGCTCCCACCGCTCCCACCGCTCCCACCGCTCCCACCGCTCCCTCCGCTCCCACCGCTCCCTCCGCTCACCACCACTCACCACCACTCACCACCACTCACCACCGCTCCCACCGCTCCCTCCGCTCCCACCGCTCCCTCCGCTCACCACCACTCACCACCACTCACCACCACTCCCACCACTCCCACCGCTCCCACCGCTCCCACCGCTCCCACCGCTCCCACCGCTCCCACCGCTCCCACCGCTCCCACCGCTCCCTCCGCTCACCACCGCTCCCACCGCTCCCACCGCTCCCTCCGCTCACCACCACTCCCACCGCTCCCACCGCTCCCACCGCTCCCACCACTCCCACCGCTCCCACCGCTCCCACCGCTCCCACCGCTCCCTCCGCTCCCACCGCTCCCTCCGCTCCCACCGCTCCCACCGCTCCCACCGCTCCCTCCGCTCCCACCGCTCCCTCCGCTCACTACCACTCACCACCACTCACCACCACTCACCACCGCTCCCACCGCTCCCTCCGCTCCCACCGCTCCCTCCGCTCACCACCACTCACCACCACTCACCACCACTCCCACCACTCCCACCGCTCCCACCGCTCCCACCGCTCCCACCGCTCCCACCGCTCCCACCGCTCCCTCCGCTCCCACCGCTCCCACCGCTCCCTCCGCTCACCACCGCTCCCACCGCTCCCACCGCTCCCACCGCTCCCTCCGCTCACCACCGCTCCCACCGCTCCCACCGCTCCCACCGCTCCCTCCGCTCCCACCGCTCCCACCGCTCCCACCGCTCCCACCGCTCACCACCGCTCCCACCGCTCCCACCGCTCCCACCGCTCCCTCCGCTCACCACCGCTCCCTCCGCTCCCACCGCTCCCTCCGCTCACCACCGCTCCCACCGCTCCCACCGCTCCCACCGCTCCCACCGCTCCCACCGCTCCCACCGCTCCCACCGCTCCCTCCGCTCCCACCGCTCCCACCGCTCCCACCGCTCCCACCGCTCCCACCGCTCCCACCGCTCCCACCGCTCCCACCGCTCCCACCGCTCCCACCGCTCCCTCCGCTCACCACCGCTCCCACCGCTCCCACCGCTCCCTCCGCTCACCACCGCTCCCACCGCTCCCACCGCTCCCACCGCTCCCTCCGCTCACCACCGCTCCCACCGCTCCCACCGCTCCCACCGCTCCCTCCGCTCACCACCGCTCCCTCCGCTCCCACCGCTCCCTCCGCTCACCACCGCTCCCACCGCTCCCACCGCTCCCACCGCTCCCACCGCTCCCACCGCTCCCACCGCTCCCACCGCTCCCTCCGCTCCCACCGCTCCCACCGCTCCCTCCGCTCCCACCGCTCCCACCGCTCCCACCGCTCCCACCGCTCCCACCGCTCCCACCGCTCCCACCGCTCCCTCCGCTCCCACCGCTCCCACCACTCCCACCGCTCCCACCGCTCCCACCGCTCCCACCGCTCCCACCGCTCCCTCCGCTCCCACCGCTCCCACCACTCCCACCGCTCCCACCGCTCCCACCGCTCCCACCGCTCCCACCGCTCCCACCGCTCCCACCGCTCCCTCCGCTCCCACCACTCCCACCGCTCCCACCACTCCCACCGCTCACCACCGCTCCCACCGCTCCCACCGCTCCCTCCGCTCCCACCGCTCCCACCGCTCCCACCACTCCCACCGCTCCCACCGCTCCCACCACTCACCACCACTCCCACCGCTCCCACCACTCACCACCACTCACCACCACTCCCACCGCTCCCACCACTCACCACCACTCACCACCGCTCCCACCACTCACCACCACTCCCACCGCTCCCACCACTCCCACCGCTCACCACCGCTCCCACCACTCACCACCACTCCCACCGCTCCCACCACTCCCACCGCTCACCACCACTCCCACCGCTCCCACCGCTCCCACCGCTCCCACCACTCCCACCGCTCCCACCGCTCCCACCACTCCCACCACTCACCACCACTCCCACCGCTCACCACCACTCCCACCGCTCCCACCACTCCCACCGCTCCCACCGCTCCCACCGCTCCCACCACTCCCACCGCTCCCACCGCTCCCACCGCTCCCACCACTCCCACCGCTCCCACCGCTCCCACCGCTCCCACCACTCCCACCGCTCCCACCGCTCCCACCACTCCCACCACTCACCACCACTCCCACCGCTCACCACCACTCCCACCGCTCCCACCACTCCCACCGCTCCCACCGCTCCCACCACTCCCACCACTCACCACCACTCCCACCGCTCACCACCACTCCCACCGCTCACCACCACTCCCACCACTCACCACCACTCCCACCACTCACCACCACTCCCACCACTCCCACCGCTCCCACCGCTCCCACCGCAACTGAGATGCGATGAGTCGCCAGCTACTCGTGTGATACCTCGAGGATAGGTGAGCGGGTTAGTGGGTGTGTGGGTGAGTGGGTGAGTGGGTGAGTGGGTGTGTGGGTGTGTGGGTGTGTGGGTGAGTGGATTAGTGGGTGAGTGGGTGAGTGGGTGTGTGGATAAGTGGGTGAGTGGGTGAGTGGGTGAGTGGGCGTGTGGGTGTGTGGGTGTGTGGGTGAGTGGGTTAGTGGGTGAGTGGGTGAGTGGGTGAGTGGGTGTGTGGGTAAGTGGGTGAGTGGGTGTGTGGGTGAGTGGGTGTGTGGATAAGTGGGTGAGTGGGTGAGTGGGTGAGTGGGTGTGTGGGTGTGTGGGTGAGTGGGTGTGTGGGTGTGTGGGTGAGTGGGTTAGTGGGTGAGTGGGTGAGTGGGTGAGTGGGTGTGTGGGTAAGTGGGTGAGTGGGTGTGTGGGTGAGTGGGTGTGTGGATAAGTGGGTGAGTGGGTGAGTGGGTGAGTGGGTGTGTGGGTGTGTGGGTGAGTGGGTGTGTGGGTGTGTGGGTGAGTGGGTTAGTGGGTGAGTGGGTGAGTGGGTGAGTGGGTGTGTGGGTAAGTGGGTGAGTGGGTGTGTGGGTGAGTGGGTGTGTGGATAAGTGGGTGAGTGGGTGAGTGGGTGTGTGGGTGTGTGGGTGAGTGGGTGTGTGGGTGTGTGGGTGAGTGGGTGAGTGGGTGTGTGGATAAGTGGGTGAGTGGGTGAGTGGGTGAGTGGGTGTGTGGGTGTGTGGGTGAGTGGGTGTGTGGGTGTGTGGGTGAGTGGGTGTGTGGATAAGTGGGTGAGTGGGTGAGTGGGTGAGTGGGTGTGTGGGTGTGTGGGTGAGTGGGTGTGTGGGTGAGTGGGTTAGTGGGTGAGTGGGTGAGTGGGTGAGTGGGTGTGTGGGTAAGTGGGTGAGTGGGTGTGTGGGTGAGTGGGTGTGTGGATAAGTGGGTGAGTGGGTGAGTGGGTGTGTGGGTGTGTGGGTGAGTGGGTGTGTGGGTGTGTGGGTGAGTGGGTGAGTGGGTGTGTGGATAAGTGGGTGAGTGGGTGAGTGGGTGAGTGGGTGTGTGGGTGTGTGGGTGAGTGGGTGTGTGGGTGTGTGGGTGAGTGGGTGTGTGGATAAGTGGGTGAGTGGGTGAGTGGGTGAGTGGGTGTGTGGGTGAGTGGGTGTGTGGGTGAGTGGGTTAGTGGGTGAGTGGGTGAGTGGGTGAGTGGGTGTGTGGGTAAGTGGGTGAGTGGGTGTGTGGGTGAGTGGGTGTGTGGATAAGTGGGTGAGTGGGTGAGTGGGTGTGTGGGTGTGTGGGTGAGTGGGTGTGTGGGTGTGTGGGTGAGTGGGTGAGTGGGTGTGTGGATAAGTGGGTGAGTGGGTGAGTGGGTGAGTGGGTGTGTGGGTGTGTGGGTGAGTGGGTGAGTGGGTGAGTGGGTGAGTGGGTGTGTGGGTGTGTGGGTGAGTGGGTTAGTGGGTGAGTGGGTGAGTGGGTGAGTGGGTGTGTGGGTAAGTGGGTGAGTGGGTGTGTGGGTGAGTGGGTGTGTGGATAAGTGGGTGAGTGGGTGAGTGGGTGAGTGGGTGTGTGGGTGTGTGGGTGTGTGGTGAGTGGGTGTGTGGGTGTGTGGGTGAGTGGGTTAGTGGGTGAGTGGGTGAGTGGGTGAGTGGGTGTGTGGGTAAGTGGGTGAGTGGGTGTGTGGGTGTGTGGATAAGTGGGTGAGTGGGTGAGTGGGTGTGTGGGTGTGTGGGTGAGTGGGTGTGTGGGTGTGTGGGTGAGTGGGTGAGTGGGTGTGTGGATAAGTGGGTGAGTGGGTGAGTGGGTGAGTGGGTGTGTGGGTGTGTGGGTGAGTGGGTGTGTGGGTGTGTGGGTGAGTGGGTGTGTGGATAAGTGGGTGAGTGGGTGAGTGGGTGAGTGGGTGTGTGGGTGTGTGGGTGAGTGGGTGTGTGGGTGAGTGGGTTAGTGGGTGAGTGGGTGAGTGGGTGAGTGGGTGTGTGGGTAAGTGGGTGAGTGGGTGTGTGGGTGAGTGGGTGTGTGGATAAGTGGGTGAGTGGGTGAGTGGGTGTGTGGGTGTGTGGGTGAGTGGGTGTGTGGGTGTGTGGGTGAGTGGGTGAGTGGGTGTGTGGATAAGTGGGTGAGTGGGTGAGTGGGTGAGTGGGTGTGTGGGTGTGTGGGTGAGTGGGTGTGTGGGTGTGTGGGTGAGTGGGTGTGTGGATAAGTGGGTGAGTGGGTGAGTGGGTGAGTGGGTGTGTGGGTGTGTGGGTGAGTGGGTGTGTGGGTGAGTGGTAGTGGGTGAGTGGTGAGTGGGTGAGTGGGTGTGTGGGTAAGTGGGTGAGTGGGTGTGTGGGTGAGTGGTGTGTGGTGAGTGGGTGAGTGGGTGTGTGGGTGTGTGGGTGTGTGGGTGTGTGGGTGAGTGGGTGTGGTGTGTGGGTGAGTGGGTGAGTGGGTGTGTGGTGTGTGGGTGAGTGGGTGAGTGGGTGAGTGGGTGAGTGGGTGTGTGGGTGAGTGGGTGTGTGGGTGAGTGGGTGAGTGGGTGAGTGGGTGAGTGGGTGAGTGGGTGAGTGGGTGTGTGGGTGTGTGGGTGAGTGGGTGAGTGGGTGTGTGGATAAGTGGGTGAGTGGGTGAGTGGGTGAGTGGGTGTGTGGGTGAGTGTGTGGTGAGTGGGTGTGTGGGTGTGTGGTGAGTGGGTGAGTGGGTGTGTGGTGGATAAGTGGGTGAGTGGGTGAGTGGGTGAGTGGGTGTGTGGAGTGGGTGTGTGGTGAGTGGGTGTGTGTGGGTGTGTGGGTGTGAGTGGGTGAGTGGGTGTGTGGGTGAGTGGGTGAGTGGGTGTGTGGGTGTGTGGGTGAGTGGGTGAGTGGGTGTGTGGATAAGTGGGTGAGTGGGTGAGTGGGTGAGTGGGTGTGTGGGTGTGTGGGTGAGTGGGTGAGTGGGTGTGTGGTAGTGTGGGTGAGTGGGTGAGTGGGTGAGTGGGTGAGTGGGTGTGTGGGTGAGTGGGTGTGTGGGTGTGTGGGTGAGTGGGTGAGTGGGTGTGTGGGTGTGTGGTGAGTGGGTGAGTGGGTGAGTGGGTGTGTGGGTGTGTGGGTGAGTGGGTGTGTGGGTGAGTGGGTGAGTGGGTGTGTGGGTAAGTGGGTGAGTGGGTGAGTGGGTGAGTGGGTGTGTGGTGTGAGTGGGTGTGTGGGTGAGTGGGTGAGTGGTGTGTGGGTAAGTGGGTGAGTGGGTGAGTGGGTGAGTGGTGAGTGGGTGTGTGGGTAAGTGGGTGAGTGGGTGAGTGGGTGAGTGGGTGTGTGGTGAGTGGGTGAGTGGGTGAGTGGGTGTGTGGGTGTTGGGTGAGTGGGTGAGTGGGTGAGTGGGTGTGTGGGTGAGTGGGTGAGTGGGTGTGTGGTGAGTGGGTGAGTGGGTGTGTGGGTGTGTGGGTGAGTGGGTGTGTGGGTGAGTGGGTGAGTGGGTGTGTGGGTGTGTGGGTGAGTGGGTGTGTGGGTGAGTGGGTGAGTGGGTGTGTGGGTGTGTGGGTGAGTGGGTGTGTGGGTAAGTGGGTGAGTGGGTGGTGGGTGTGGGTGAGTGGGTGGTGGGTGTGTGGGTGAGTGGGTGAGTGGGGTGTGGGTGAGTGGGTGTGGGTGAGTGGGTGAGTGGGTGTGTGGGTGTGTGGGTGAGTGGGTGTGTGGGTAAGTGGGTGAGTGGGTGTGTGGGTGTGTGGGTGAGTGGGTGTGTGGGTGTGTGGGTGAGTGGGTGTGTGGGTGTGTGGGTGAGTGGGTGTGGGAGTGGGTGAGGGTGTGTGGGTGTGTGGGTAGTGGGTGAGTGGGTGAGTGGGTGTGTGGGTGAGTGGGTGAGTGGGTGTGTGGATAAGTGGGTGAGTGGGTGTGTGGGTGTGTGGGTGAGTGGGTGTGTGGGTAAGTGGGTGAGTGGGGTGTGTGGGTGTGTGGGGTGAGTGGGTGTGTGGGTAGTGGGTGAGTGGGTGTGTGGGTGTGTGGGTAAGTGGGTGAGTGGGTGAGTGGGTGTGTGGGTGAGTGGGTGAGTGGGTGTGTGGATAGTGGGTGAGTGGGTGTGTGGGTGAGTGGGGTGTGTGTGGGTGTGTGGGTGTGTGGGTGAGTGGGGTGTGTGGGTGAGTGGGTGTGTGGGGAGTGGGTGAGTGGGTGTGTGGGTGAGTGGGTGAGTGGGTGTGTGGATAAGTGGGTGAGTGGGTGTGTGGGGTGTGTGGGTGAGTGGGTGTGTGGGTAAGTGGGTGAGTGGGTGTGTGGGGTGTGTGGGTGAGTGGGGTGTGGGGGTGGTGGTGGTGGGTGTGTGGGTGAGTGGGTGAGTGGGTGTGTGGGTAAGTGGGTGAGTGGGTGTGTGGGTGGGTGGGTGAGTGGGTGTGTGGGTAGGGGTGAGTGGGTGTGTGGGTGTGGGGTGAGTGGGTGTGTGGTAGTGGGTGAGTGGGTGTGTGGGTGTGTGGGTGAGTGGGTGAGTGGGTGTGTGGATAAGTGGGTGAGTGGGTGGTGGTGTGTGGGTGTGTGGGTGAGTGGGTGTGTGGGTAAGTGGGTGAGTGGGTGAGTGGGTGTGTGGGGTGTGTGGGTGAGTGGGTGTGTGGTAGTGGGTGAGTGGGTGTGTGGGTGTGTGGGTGAGTGGGTGTGTGGGTAGTGGGTGAGTGGGTGTGTGGGTGTGTGGGTGTGTGGGTGTGTGGGTGTGGGGTGTGTGGGGTGTGGGTGTGTGGGTGTGTGGGTGAGTGGGTGTGTGGGTGTGTGGGTGTGTGGGGTGGGGTGGGTGTGTGGGTGTGTGGGTGTGGGGTGAGTGGGTGTGTGGGTGAGTGGGTGAGTGGGTGTGTGGATAGTGGGTGAGTGGGTGTGTGGGTGTGTGGGTGAGTGGGTGTGTGGGTAAGTGGGTGAGTGGGTGTGTGGGTGTGTGGGTGAGTGGGTGAGTGGGTGTGTGGGTAGTGGGTGAGTGGGTGTGTGGGTGTGTGGGTGAGTGGGTGTGTGGGTAAGTGGGTGTGTGGGTGTGTGGGTGAGTGGGTGTGTGGGTGAGTGGGTGAGTGGGTGTGTGGGTGTGTGGGTGAGTGGGTGTGTGGAGTGGGGTGAGTGGGTGTGTGGGTGGTGGGTGGTGGGTGAGTGGGTGGGTGTGTGGGGGTGGTGTGGGTGAGTGGGTGTGTGGATAGTGGGTGAGTGGGTGTGTGGGTGTGTGGGTGAGTGGGTGTGTGGGTAGTGGGTGAGTGGGTGTGTGGGTGTGTGGGTGAGTGGGGTGTGGTGGGTGGGGGTGTGTGGGTGTGTGGGTGAGTGGGTGAGTGGGTGGTGGGTGTGTGGGTGGTGGGTGTGTGGGTGTGTGGGGGTGAGTGGGTGTGTGGGTGTGTGGGTGAGTGGGTGTGTGGGTAGTGGGTGGTGGGTGTGTGGGGTGTGTGGGTGAGTGGGTGTGTGGGTGAGTGGGTGAGTGGGTGTGTGGGTGTGTGGGTGAGTGGGTGTGTGGGTAGTGGGTGGTGGGTGTGTGGGTGAGTGGGTGAGTGGGTGTGTGGGTGTGTGGGTGAGTGGGTGTGTGGTAAGTGGGTGAGTGGGTGTGTGGGTGTGTGGGTGAGTGGGTGTGTGGGTAGTGGGTGAGTGGGTGTGTGGGTGTGGGGGTGGTGGGGTGTGTGGGTGAGTGGGTGGTGGGTGTGTGGGTGAGTGGGTGAGTGGGTGTGTGGGTAAGTGGGTGAGTGGGTGTGTGGGTGTGTGGGTGAGTGGGTGTGTGGGTAAGTGGGTGAGTGGGTGTGTGGGTGTGTGGGTGAGTGGGTGTGTGGGTGAGTGGGTGAGTGGGTGTGTGGGTGAGTGGGTGAGTGGGTGTGTGGATAAGTGGGTGGTGGGTGTGTGGGTGGGGGTGGTGGGGGTGGGTGGTGGGTGTGTGGTAAGTGGGTGAGTGGGTGTGTGGGTGTGTGGGTGAGTGGGTGTGTGGGTAGTGGGTGAGTGGGTGTGTGGGTGTGTGGGTGAGTGGGTGTGTGGGTGAGTGGGTGAGTGGGTGTGTGGGTGGGTGGGTGAGTGGGTGTGTGGATAAGTGGGTGAGTGGGTGTGTGGGTGTGGGGGTGGGGGTGTGTGGGTAAGTGGGTGAGTGGGTGTGTGGGTGTGTGGGTGAGTGGGTGTGTGGGTGAGTGGGTGAGTGGGTGTGTGGGTGAGTGGGTGAGTGGGTGTGTGGATAGTGGGTGTGTGGGTGTGTGGGTGTGTGGGTGAGTGGGTGTGTGGGTAAGTGGGTGAGTGGGTGTGTGGGTGTGTGGGTGAGTGGGTGTGTGGGTGAGTGGGTGAGTGGGTGTGTGGGTGAGTGGGTGAGTGGGTGTGTGGATAGTGGGTGAGTGGGTGTGTGGGTGTGTGGGTGAGTGGGTGTGTGGGTAAGTGGGTGAGTGGGTGAGTGGGTGTGTGGGTGAGTGGGTGTGTGGGTGAGTGGGTGAGTGGGTGTGTGGGTAAGTGGGTGAGTGGGTGAGTGGGTGTGTGGGTGAGTGGGTGAGTGGGTGTGTGGGTAAGTGGGTGAGTGGGTGTGTGGGTGAGTGGGTGTGGGGTGAGTGGGTGAGTGGGTAAGTGGGTGTGTGGGTGTGTGTGTGTGCGGGTGAGTGGGTGTGCGGGTGAGTGGGTGTGTGGGTGAGTGGGTGTGCGGGTGAGTGGGTGTGCGGGTGAGTGGGTGTGCGGGTGAGTGGGTGTGCAGGTGAGTGGATGAGCGGGTAAGTGGGCGTGTGGGTGAGTGGGCGTGCGGGTGAGTGGGTGTGCGGGTGAGTGGGTGTGCGGGTGAGTGAGTGGGTGGGTAAGTGGGCGTGTGGGTGAGTGGGTAAGTGGGTGTGTGGGTGTGTGTGTGTGCGGGTGAGTGGGTGTGCGGGTGAGTGGGTGTGCGGGTGAGTGGGTGTGCAGGTGAGTGGGTGTGTGGGTGAGTGGGTGAGTGGGTAAGTGGGTGTGTGGGTGTGTGTGTGTGCGGGTGAGTGGGTGTGCGGGTGAGTGGGTGTGCGGGTGAGTGGGTGTGCGGGTGAGTGGGTGTGCGGGTGAGTGGGTGTGCGGGTGAGTGGGCGAGTGGGTGAGCGAGCGAGTGAATCTGAACAAGTGGGTAGCTGGGCGAGGGAAAGAGGGAGTGGGTGGAGGATGGATGAGTGGGCGGGTAGTGGAGTGGTTGGGTGAGTGGGCAAGCAGGTGGGTGAGTGAATGGTGGGTGGGTGGGTGAGCGAGTGGGTGGGTGGGTGGGTGGGTGAGCGAGTGGGTGAGTGAATGGTGGGTGGGTGAGTGGGTGAATGAATGGGTGAGTGAATGGGTGAGTGGGTGGGTGAGTGGGTGAGTGAATGGTGGGTGGGTGAGCGAGTGGGTGAGCAAGTTGGTGAATTGGTGAGTGAGTTCATACTTCTGTTTGCACCTCACGTAGCCAACTGTGCAAATTCATCATCACTCACCCATTAATTCACCCACCCACTCACCCATTAATTCACCCACCCACTCACCCACCCACTCACCCATTCATTCACCCACTCACCCACTCATCCACCCACCCACCCACCCACTCACCCATCCACTCACCCACCCACTCACCCACCCACTCACCCACCCACTCACCCACCCACTCACCCATCCACTCACCCACCCACTCACCCATTCACTCACCCACTCACTCACCTATTAATTTGCCCACCCACTCACCCATTCACCCACCGACTCACCCATTCACTCACCCACCCAATCACCCATTCACTCACCCACCCACCCAATCACCCATTCACCCACCCACTCACCCATTCACCCACCGACTCACCCATTCACCCACCCACTCACCCATTAATTCGCCCACCCAATCACCCATTCACTCACCTACCCACTCACCCACCCACCCACTCATCCATTCACCCACCGACTCACCAACCCACTCACCCACTCACCCACCCACTCACCCACCCCCACATATGTACCGTGTGTTGAACTTATTTTGCCACCCTCCGTAGCCAACCGGAGGTGCGCTTATTTATTTCTATTACGTTGTGGTCGTGCCTGACACCAAAGAATGGGCCCTGGCATTCTCACACGATTGACTGAGGAATGATGAGGAATGATGAGGAATGATTCACACCGATTGCCATGGAACGTGTCGCTCGCTTTCGCGGCTCTGCAGGGAATGAAAGTGCAGCCACTGAAGCCGCTAAACCTGGACCCGGAGTCCAACCGGGGTGCGGGGAAAGTCAAAAGGCAGGCGATTGTGGCTCCATTCGTCGGTGAGTGAAGCACGCTCGCTCGCTCAGCCAGCCACTCACCCAGCCACTCAGCCAGTCACTCAGCCAGTCACTCACTCACTCAGTCACTCACCCAGTCACTCGCTCAGTCACTCAGCCACTCACCCAGTCACTTACCCAGTCATTCAGCCACTCACTCAGTCACTCAGCCACTCACTCACTCACTCAGTCACTCACTCACCCAGCCACTCACCCAGTCACTTACCCAGTCATTCAGCCACTCACTCAGCCACTCAGCCACTCACTCAGTCACTCACTCAGCCAGCCACTCACCCAGTCATTCAGCCACTCACTCAGTCACTCAGCCACTCACTCAGTCACTCAGCCACTCACCCAGTCACTCACCCAGCCACTCACCCAGCCACTCACTCACTCACCCAGCCACTCACTCACTCACCCAGCCACTCACTCAGTCACTCACTCAGTCACTCACTCACTCAGTCACTCACCCAGTCACTCACTCAGCCACTCACCCAGCCACTCACCCAGTCACTCACCCAGCCACTCACTCACTCAGTCACTCACCCAGCCACTCACCCAGCCACTCACCCAGCCACTCACCCAGTCGCTCACCTACTCACCCAGCCACTCACCCAGCCACTCACCCAGCCACTCACTCACTCACTCACCCAGCCACTCACCCAGCCACTCACTCAGTCACTCACCCAGCCACTCACTCAGTCACTCACCCAGCCACTCACCTACTCACCCAGCCACTCACCCAGCCACTCACCCAGCCACTCACTCACTCACCCAGCCACTCACCCAGCCACTCACTCAGTCACTCACCCAGCCACTCACTCAGTCACTCACCTACTCACCCAGCCACTCACCCAGTCGCTCACCTACTCACCCAGCCACTCACCCAGTCACTCACTCAGCCACTCACTCACCCAGCCACTCACCCAGCCACTCACCCAGCCACTCACTCAGTCACTCACCCAGCCACTCACTCAGTCACTCACCTACTCACCCAGCCACTCACCCAGTCGCTCACCTACTCACCCAGCCACTCACCCAGTCACTCACTCAGCCACTCACTCACTCACCCAGCCACTCACCCAGCCACTCACCCAGTCACTCACCCAGCCACTCACCCAGCCACTCACTCAGTCACTCACCCAGTCGCTCACCCAGTCACTCACCAAGCCACTCACCCAGTCACTCACCCAATCGCTCACTCAGTCACTCAGCCACTCACTCAGCCACTGACTCAGCCACTCGCTCACTCAGCCACTCACTCAGTCGCTCACTCAGTCGCTCACCCAGCCACTCACTCAGTCACTCACTCAGCCACTCACTCAGTCACTTACCCAGTCACTCACCCAGCCACTCACCCAGTCACTCACCCAGTCACTCACCCAGCCACTCACCCAGCCACTCACCCAGCCACTCACCCAATCGCTCACTCAGTCACTCACCCAGTCACTCACTCAGTCACTCAGCCACTCACTCAGCCACT
The DNA here is from genome assembly GCF_964198595.1 of Lampetra fluviatilis. NCBI lineage: Eukaryota > Metazoa > Chordata > Hyperoartia > Petromyzontiformes > Petromyzontidae > Lampetra > Lampetra fluviatilis. Next base: position 3,865,884 of record NC_136345.1, on the reverse strand, counting down.
CGCTCACTCAGCCACTCACTCAGCCACTCACTCAGTCGCTCACTCAGTCGCTCACCCAGCCACTCACTCAGTCACTCACTCAGTCACTCACCAAGCCACTCACCCAGTCACTCACTCAGTCACTCACCCAGTCACTCACCCAGCCACTCACTCAGTCACTCACTCAGTCGCTCACCCAGTCACTCACCCAGCCACTCACCCAGCCACTCACTCAGTCACTCACCCAGTCGCTCAACCAGTCACTCACCAAGCCACTCACCCAGTCACTCACTCAGTCACTCACCCAGTCACTCACCCAGCCACTCATTCACCCAGTCACTCACCCAGCCACTCATTCACCCAGTCACTCACCCAGTCACTCACCCAGCCACTCACCCAGCCACTCACCCAGCCACTCACCCAGCCACTCACCCAGCCACTCACCCAGTCACTCACCCAGCCACTCACCCAGTCACTCACCCAGCCACTCACTCAGTCACTCACTCAGTGGTTCACCCAGTCACTCACCCAGCCACTCACCCAGCCACTCACTCAGTCACTCACCCAGTCGCTCACCCAGTCACTCACCAAGCCACTCACCCAGTCACTCACTCAGTCACTCACCCAGTCACTCACCCAGCCACTCATTCACCCAGTCACTCACCCAGCCACTCATTCACCCAGTCACTCACCCAGTCACTCACCCAGTCACTCATTCACCCAGTCACTCACCCAGTCACTCACCCAGCCACTCATTCACCCAGTCACTCACCCAGTCACTCACCCAGTCACTCACCCAGTCACTCACCCAACCACTCACCCAGCCACTCACCCAGCCACTCACCCAGCCACTCACTCAGTCACTCACCCAGTCGCTCACTCAGTCACTCACCAAGCCACTCACCCAGTCACTCACTCAGTCACTCACCCAGTCACTCACCCAGCCACTCACTCAGTCACTCACTCAGTCGCTCACCCAGTCACTCACCCAGCCACTCACCCAGCCACTCACTCAGTCACTCACCCAGTCGCTCACCCAGTCACTCACCAAGCCACTCACCCAGTCACTCACTCAGTCACTCACCCAGTCACTCACCCAGCCACTCATTCACCCAGTCACTCACCCAGCCACTCATTCACCCAGTCACTCACCCAGCCACTCACCCAGCCACTCACCCAGCCACTCACCCAGCCACTCACCCAGCCACTCACCCAGCCACTCACCCAGTCACTCACTCAGTCACTCACTCAGTCGCTCACCCAGTCACTCACCCAGCCACTCACCCAGCCACTCACTCAGTCACTCACCCAGTCGCTCACCCAGTCACTCACCAAGCCACTCACCCAGTCACTCACTCAGTCACTCACCCAGTCACTCACCCAGCCACTCATTCACCCAGTCACTCACCCAGCCACTCATTCACCCAGTCACTCACCCAGTCACTCACCCAGTCACTCACCCAGCCACTCATTCACCCAGTCACTCACCCAGTCACTCACCCAGTCACTCACCCAGTCACTCACCCAACCACTCAACAACTCGCTCAGCTGCTCAACTACGAATGATGTTGGTGATGGTGGTGATGGTGGTGATGGTGGTGATGGTGGTGATGTTGGTGATGGTGGTGATGGTGTTGATGATGTTGACGATGGTACTGATGGTGGTGATGGTAGTCATGGTGGTGGTGACGATGTTGATGGCAGTGATGATGATAATGGTAGTGATGATGGTGGTAATGATGGTTGTGATGGTGGTGATGATGGTGATGGTAGTGATGATGTTGACGATGGTACTGATGGTGGTGATGGTAGCCATGGTGGTGGTGACAGTGTTGATGACAGTGATGATGATGATGGTAGTGATGATGGTTGTGATGGTGGTGACGATGTTAGTGATTATGGTAGTGACGATGGTGGTGATGGTAGTGACTGTGGTGATGGTAGTGATGGTGGTGGTGATGGTAGTGATGATGGTGGTGATGGTAGTGATGATGGTGGTGATGGTGACGATGGTGGTGATGGTAGTGATGTTGATGATGGTAGTGATGATGGTGGTGATGGTAGTGATGATGATGGTGATGGTGACGATGGTGGTGATGGTAGTGATGTTGATGATGGTAGTGATGATGGTGGTGATGGTAGTGATGATGATGGTGATGGTGACGATGGTGGTGATGGTAGTGATGTTGATGATGGTAGTGATGATGGTGGTGATGGTAGTGACGGTGATGGTGGGGAGATGGTAGTGATGTTGAAGATGGTAGTGATGATGGTGGTGATGGTAGTGACGGTGACGGTAGTGATGTTGACGATGGTAGTGATGTTAATGATTATGATGGCGGTGATGGTAGTGATGATGATGGTAGTGATGGTGATGGTAGTGATAGTGGTGATAGTAGTGATGTTGATGATGGTAGTGATGACGATGGTGGGGTGATGGTAGTGGTGATGGTAGTGACGACAGTGGCAGTCGTAGTGTAGGTCGACTCAGCCTCAAATAAGTAACCTGGGTGTAGCGGTGTGGTGTAGTGAACATCGCTACCACTGGGGAGACAAAGGCGGCCGGGCGTGGTGGTGCTGGCCACCCACCCCCTCGTGTGCCGTGCCGGCCTTCATAGGTGCTACTCGCTAACAGCACTTGCCCCTACAGTCTGTTGAGGCTACACGGGGGATCTTTGTCTTTATAGTGACGACAGTGGTGATGGTAGTGGTGATGATGTTGGTGATGGTGGCGGTGTTGATGGTGGTGACGATGATGGTGGTGATGTTGGTGATGGTGACGACAGCGATGGTAGTGATGGTTGTTATGGCAGTAATGATGGTGATGGTCGTGGTGATGATGATGATGTTGACGATGGGGGAGTGATGGTGGTGATGGTGGTGATGGTGGTGATGTTGACAATTGTAGCGATGGTGATGATGGTGATGATGTTGATGGTGACGATGGTAGTGACGATGATGGTGATGACGATGGTAGTGATGATGGTAGTGACGATGATGTTGGTGATGGTGGTGATGGTGACGATGGTAGTGATGATGGTGACGATGGTAGTGATGATGGTGACGATGGTAGTGATGATGATGTTGGTGATGATGGTGATGTTGACGATGTGGGAGTGATGGTAGTGATGGTGGTGATGGTGACGATTGTAGTGATGATGGTAGTGATGGTGGTGACGATGTTGATGGTGACGATGGTAGTGAGGATGGTGACGATGGTAGTGATGATGATGGTAGTGATGATGGTAGTGACGATGATGATGTTGGTGATGATGGTGATGTTGACGATGTGGGAGTGATGGTAGTGATGGTGGTGATGGTGACGATTGTAGCGATGGTAGTGATGGTGGTGACGATGTTGATGGTGACGATGGTAGTGAGGATGGTGACGATGGTAGTGATGATGATGGTAGTGATGATGGTAGTGACGATGATGATGTTGGTGATGATGGTGATGTTGACGATGTGGGAGTGATGGTAGTGATGGTGGTGATGGTGACGATTGTAGTGAGGATGGTGACGATGGTAGTGATGATGATGGTAGTGATGATGGTAGTGACGATGATGATGTTGGTGATGATGGTGATGTTGACGATGTGGGAGTGATGGTAGTGATGGTGGTGATGGTGACGATTGTAGCGATGGTAGTGATGGTGGTGACGATGTTGATGGTGACGATGGTAGTGAGGATGGTGACGATGGTAGTGATGATGATGGTAGTGATGATGGTAGTGACGATGATGATGTTGGTGATGATGGTGATGTTGACGATGTGGGAGTGATGGTAGTGATGGTGGTGATGGTGACGATTGTAGTGATGATGGTAGTGATGGTGGTGACGATGTTGATGGTGACGATGGTAGTGAGGATGGTGACGATGGTAGTGATGATGATGGTAGTGATGATGGTAGTGACGATGATGATGTTGGTGATGATGGTGATGTTGACGATGTGGGAGTGATGGTAGTGATGGTGGTGATGGTGACGATTGTAGTGATGGTGGTGACGATGTTGATGGTGACGATGGTAGTGAGGATGGTGACGATGATAGTGATGATGATGGTAGTGACGATGATGATGTTGGTGATGATGGTGATGTTGACGATGGTGGTGATGTTGTGTTCCTCTGTGTGCAGCACCCAACTCTGTGGACTCACATCCAGTGAAACGCAAGAGAGCCAAGGTGAGCGACAGAGACGGAGAGACAGAGACACAGAGAGACACAGAGAGACACAGAGAGACACAGAGAGACACAGAGAGACACAGACAGAGACACAGAGAGAGGTAGAGAGAGACAGGGAGAGACAGTAAGACACACACAGAGACACAGAGAGACACACAGACAGAGACACACAACACACAGACAGTGACACACACACACAGTGAGACACACACAGTGACAGTGAGACACACAACAGACAGAGACACGCACAGTGAGACACACACAGTGACACACACAGTGACACACACACAGTGAGACACACACACAGTGAGACACACACAGTGAGACACACACAGTGACAGTGAGACACACAACAGACAGTGACACACACAGTGACACACACACAGTGAGACACACACACAGTGAGACACACACAGTGAGACACACACAGTGACAGTGAGACACACAACAGACAGTGACACACACAGTGACACACACACAGTGAGACACACACACAGTGAGACACACACAGTGAGACACACACGGTGAGACACACACAGTGACAGTGAGACACACACACAGTGAGACACACACAGTGAGACACACACAGTGAGACACACACACAGTGAGACACACACAGTGACACACACAGTGAGACACACACAGTGAGACACACACAGTGACAGTGAGACACACACACAGTGAGACACACACAGTGAGACACACACAGTGAGACACACACACAGTGAGACACACACACAGTGAGACACACACACAGACACTGAGAGACACACACACAGACACTGAGAGACACACACACAGTGAGACACACACACACACAGTGAGACACACACACAGTGACACACACACAGTGACAGTGAGACACACACACAGTGAGACACACACACAGTGAGACACACACACACACAGTGACACACACACAGTGAGACACACACACACACAGTGACACACACACAGTGACAGTGAGACACACACACAGTGAGACACACACACAGTGAGACACACACACACACAGTGACACACACACAGTGACAGTGAGACACACACACAGTGAGACACACACACAGTGAGACACACACACACACAGTGACACACACACAGTGAGACACACACACAGTGACAGTGAGACACACACACAGTGAGACACACACACAGTGAGACACACACACAGTGACACACACACAGTGACAGTGAGACACACACACACACAGTGAGACACACACACACACAGTGAGACACACACACAGTGAGACACACACACAGTGAGACACACACACACACAGTGACACACACACAGTGACAGTGAGACACACACACACAGTGACACACACACACACAGTGACACACACACACACAGTGACACACACAGTGACACACACACAGTGACACACACAGTGACAGTGAGACACACACACACACAGTGACACACACACAGTGACACACACACAGTGACACACACACACAGTGAGACACACACACACACAGTGACACACACAGTGACAGTGAGACACACACACACAGTGACACACACACACACAGTGACACACACACACAGTGAGACACACACACAGTGACACACACACACAGTGAGACACACACACACACAGTGAGACACACACACACACACACAGTGACACACACAGTGACACACACACACACAGTGACACACACACACAGTGAGACACACACACAGTGACACACACAGTGACAGTGAGACACACACACACACAGTGACACACACACAGTGACACACACAGTGACAGTGAGACACACACACACACAGTGACACACACACACAGTGAGACACACACACACACAGTGACACACACACACAGTGACACACACACACACACAGTGACACACACACACAGTGACAGTGAGACACACACACAGTGAGACACACACACACACAGTGACACACACACACAGTGAGACACACACACAGTGACAGTGAGACACACACACAGTGAGACACACACACAGTGAGACACACACACAGTGAGACACACACACAGTGACACACACACAGTGACACACACAGTGACAGTGAGACACACACACACACAGTGACACACACACACAGTGACACACACACACACAGTGAGACACACACACAGTGACACACACAGTGACAGTGAGACACACACACACAGTGACACACACACACACAGTGACACACACACACAGTGAGACACACACACAGTGACACACACACACAGTGAGACACACACACACACAGTGAGACACACACACACACACACAGTGACACACACAGTGACACACACACACACAGTGACACACACACACAGTGAGACACACACACAGTGACACACACAGTGACAGTGAGACACACACACACACAGTGACACACACACAGTGACACACACAGTGACAGTGAGACACACACACACACAGTGACACACACACACAGTGAGACACACACACACACAGTGACACACACACACAGTGACACACACACACACACAGTGACACACACACACAGTGACAGTGAGACACACACACAGTGAGACACACACACACACAGTGACACACACACACAGTGAGACACACACACAGTGAGACACACACACAGTGACAGTGAGACACACACACAGTGAGACACACACACAGTGAGACACACACACAGTGACACACACACAGTGACACACACAGTGACAGTGAGACACACACACACACAGTGACACACACACACAGTGACACACACACAGTGACAGTGAGACACACACACACACAGTGAGACACACACAGTGACACACACACAGTGACAGTGAGACACACACACAGTGACACACACACAGTGACACACACACAGTGACAGTGAGACACACACAGTGACAGTGAGACACACACACACACAGTGAGACACACACACAGTGACAGTGAGACACACACACAGTGACACACACACACAGTGAGACACACACAGTGACAGTGACACACACACAGTGAGACACACACAGTGACACACACACACACACAGTGACACACACAGTGACAGTGAGACACACACACACACAGTGAGACACACACACAGTGACAGTGAGACACACACACAGTGACACACACACACAGTGAGACACACACAGTGACAGTGACACACACACAGTGAGACACACACACACACAGTGAGACACACACACAGTGACAGTGAGACACACACACAGTGAGACACACACACACACAGTGACACACACACACAGTGAGACACACACACAGTGAGACACACACACAGTGACAGTGAGACACACACACAGTGAGACACACACACAGTGAGACACACACACAGTGACACACACACAGTGACACACACAGTGACAGTGAGACACACACACACACAGTGACACACACACACAGTGACACACACACAGTGACAGTGAGACACACACACACACAGTGAGACACACACAGTGACACACACACAGTGACAGTGAGACACACACACAGTGACACACACACAGTGACACACACACAGTGACAGTGAGACACACACAGTGACAGTGAGACACACACACACACAGTGAGACACACACACAGTGACAGTGAGACACACACACAGTGACACACACACACAGTGAGACACACACAGTGACAGTGACACACACACAGTGAGACACACACAGTGACACACACACACACACAGTGACACACACAGTGACAGTGAGACACACACACACACAGTGAGACACACACACAGTGACAGTGAGACACACACACAGTGACACACACACACAGTGAGACACACACAGTGACAGTGACACACACACAGTGAGACACACACACACACAGTGAGACACACACACAGTGACAGTGAGACACACACACAGTGACACACACACACAGTGAGACACACACAGTGACAGTGACACACACACAGTGAGACACACACACACACAGTGAGACACACACACAGTGACAGTGAGACACACACACAGTGACACACACACACAGTGAGACACACACAGTGACAGTGACACACACACAGTGACAGTGAGACACACACACAGTGACACACACAACACACAACAGACAGAGACACACAACACACACACAGACACCGAGACACACCGATGACACCCCCCCCTCCCCTGCCAGCTGGACGAGGCGTTGATGGACGACAAGTCTGCGGTGGTGGTGTCCCTGCCGGACGAGCGCGAGCTCAAGCGCCGCATCTTGTGCAAGCTCAACGAGGGCGGCCGCAGGTGCCTCATGGAGCTGCAGAAGATCGGCAAGAAGAGAGCCGAGCTGCTGCTGGGCTGGAGGGCGGCACGGGGCCCGTTCACCAGGGTGGGTAGCACACGGGCCGCTGGGTGGGTGGGTGGGTGAGTGAGTGGGTGGGTGGCACGCTGGGGGAGTGGGGGGGCCGGTGGGTGGGTGGGTTTTGGGTGGGTGGGTGAGTGAGTGAGTGGATGGGTGGGTGGGTTGGGTGGATGGGTGAGTGGGTGGGTGAGTTGGTGGGTGAGTGGGTGGGTGGGTGGGTGAGTTGGGTGGGTGGGTGAGTGAGTGGGTGGATGGCACGCTGGGGGAGTGGGGGGGGCGGTGGGTTGGGTGGGTTGGGTGGGTGGGTGGGTGGATGGGTGGGTGGGTTGGGTGGATGGGTGAGTGGGTGGGTGAGTTGGTGGGTGAGTGGGTGGGTGGGTGGGTGAGTTGGGTGGGTGGGTGAGTGAGTGGGTGGATGGCACGCTGGGGGAGTGGGGGGGGGCGGTGGGTTGGGTGGGTTGGGTGGGTGGGTGGGTGGATGGGTGGGTGGGTTGGGTGGATGGGTGAGTGGGTGGGTGAGTTGGTGGGTGAGTGGGTGGGTGGGTGGGTGAGTGAGTGGGTGGGTGGGTGGCACGCTGGGGGAGTGGGGGGGGCGGTGGGTTGGGTGGGTTGGGTGGGTGGGTGGGTGAGTGAGTGGATGGGTTGGGTGGATGGGTGAGTGGGTGGGTGAGTGGGTGAGTGGGTGGGTGAGTGGGTGGGTGGGTGGCACGCTGGGGGAGTGGGTGGGTGGGTGAGTGGGTGAGTGAGTGGGTGGGTGGCACGCTGGGGGAGTGGGGGGGACGGTGGGTTGGGTTGGGTGGGTGGGTGGGTGGGTTGGGTGGGTGGGTGAGTGGGTGGGTGAGTGAGTGGGTGGGTGGGTGAGTGAGTGGGTGGGTGGGTGGGTGGGTGAGTGGGTGGGTGGGTGGGTGAGTGGGTGGGTGGGTGAGTGGGTGGGTGGCACGCTGGGGGAGTGGGGGGGGCGGTGGGTTGGGTGGGTTGGGTGGGTGGGTGGGTGAGTGGGTGGGTGAGTGGGTGGGTGGGTGGGCGAGTGGGTGGGTGGGTGGGCGAGTGGGTGGGTGGGTGGGTGAGTGAGTGGGTGGGTGGCACGCTGGGAGAGTGGGTGGGTGGGTGGGTTAGTGAGTGGGTGGGTTGGTGAGTGAGTGAGTGGGTGGGTGGGTGGGTGGGTTGGGTGGGTGAGTGGGTGAGTGGGTGGGTGGGTGGGTGAGTGGGTGAGTGGGTGAGTGAGTGGGTGGGTGGGTGGGTGGGTGGGTGGGTGGGTGAGTGGGTGGGTGGGTGGGTGAGTGGGTGGGTGGGTGGGTGAGTGGGTGGGTGGGTGGGTGAGTGGGTGGGTGGGTGGGTGAGTGAGTGAGTGAGTGAGTGAGTGAGTGGGTGGGTGGGTGGGTGAGTGAGTGGGTGGCACGCTGGGGGAGTGGGGGGGGTGGTGGGTTGGGTGGGTGGGTAGGTGAGTGAGTGGATGGGTGGGTGGGTTGGGTGGATGGGTGAGTGGGTGGGTGAGTTGGTGGGTGAGTGGGTGGGTGGGTGGGTGGGTGAGTGAGTGGGTGGGTGGCACGCTGGGGGAGTGGGGGGGGTGGTGGGTTGGGTGGGTGGGTGGGTGAGTGGGTGAGTTGGGTGGGTGGGTGGGTTGGTGGGTGGGTGAGTGAGTTGGTGGGTAAGTGAGTGGGTGGGTGGGTGGGTTGGGTGGGTGGGTGTGTGGGGTGAGTGAGTGGGTGAGTAGGTGGGTGAGTGGGTGGGTGGGTGGGTGAGTGAGTGAGTCGGTGAGTGGGTGGGTGGGTGAGTGGGTGGGTGGGTGGGTGAGTGGGTGAGTGGGTGGGTGGGTGGGTGAGTGGGTGGGTGGGTGAGTGGATGGATGGGTGGGTGGGTGGGTGAGTGGGTGGGTGGGTGGGTGAGTGAGTGGGTGAGTGAGTGAGTGGGTGGGTGGGTTTTGAGTTGGGTGGGTTGGGGTGAGTGAGTGATTGGGTGAGTCGGTGGGTGGGTGAGTGGGTGGGTGGGTGGGTGAGTGAGTGAGTGAGTGGGTGGGTGAGTGGGTGGGTGGGTGGGTGGGTGGGTGAGTGAGTGAGTGGGTGGGTGAGTGATTGGGTGAGTGGGTGGGTTGGTGAGTGGGTGGGTGAGTGGGTGGGTTGGTGAGTGGGTGGGTGGGTGGGTGGGTGGGTGAGTGGGTGAGTGAGTGAGTGGGTGGGTGGATGGGTGGGTGGGTTGGTGAGTGAGTGGGTGGGTGGGTGGGTGGGTGGGTGGGTGGGTGGGTGGGTGAGTGAGTGAGTGGGTGGGTGTGTGGTTGGGTGGGTGAGTGAGTGAGTGAGTGAGTGGGTGGGTGGGTGGGTGAGTGGGTGGGTGGGTGGGTGAGTGGGTGGGGTGGGTGAGTGAGTGAGTGGGTGGCACGCTGGGGGAGTGGGGGGGGCGGTGGGTTGGGTGGGTTGGGTGGGTGGGTGAGTGGGTGAGTGGGTGGGTGGGTGAGTGGGTGGGTGGGTGAGTGGGTGGGTGGCACGCTGGGAGAGTGGGTGGGTGGGTGGGTTAGTGGGTGAGTGGGTGGGTTGGTGAGTGAGTGAGTGGGTGGGTGGGTGGGTTGGGTGGGTGAGTGGGTGAGTGGGTGGGTGGGTGGGTGAGTGGGTGGGTGGGTGGGTGGGTGAGTGGGTGGATGGGTGGGTGGGTGGGTGGGTGGGTGGGTGAGTGAGTGAGTGGAGTGAGTGGGTGGGTGGGTGAGTGGGTGGGTGGGTGAGTGAGTGGGGTGGCACGCTGGGGGAGTGGGGGGGGGCGGTGGGTTGGGTGGGTTGGGTGGGTTGGGTGGGTGGGTAGGTGAGTGAGTGGATGGGTGGGTTGGGTGGATGGGTGAGTGGGTGGGTGAGTTGGTGGGTGAGTGGGTGGGTGGGTGAGTGAGTGGGTGGGTGGCACGCTGGGGGAGTGGGGGGGGTGGTGGGTTGGGTGGGTGGGTGGGTGAGTGGGTGAGTTGGGTGGGTGGGTTGGTGGGTGGGGTGAGTGAGTTGGTGGGTGAGTAAGTGAGTGGGTGGGTGGGTGGGTTGGGTGGGTGGGTGGGTGTGTGGGTGAGTGAGTGGGTGAGTGGGTGAGTAGGTGGGTGAGTGGGTGGGTGGGTGGGTGAGTGAGTGAGTGAGTGAGTGGGTGAGTGGGTGGGTGGGTGAGTGGGTGGGGTGGGTGGGTGAGTGGATGGGTGGGTGGGTGGGTGGGTGAGTGAGTGAGTGGGTGAGTGGGTGGGTGGGTGAGTGAGTGAGTGAGTGGGTGGGTGGGTTTTGAGTTGGGTGGGTGGGTGAGTGAGTGATTGGGTGAGTGGGTGGGTGGGTGAGTGGGTGGGTTTTGGATGGATGGGTGGGTGGGTGGGTGAGTGAGTGAGTGAGTGAGTGGGTGGGTGGGTGAGTGAGTGGGTGGGTGGGTGAGTGATTGGGTGAGTGGGTGGGTTGGTGAGTGGGTGGGTGAGTGGGTGGGTTGGTGGGTTGGTGAGTGGGTGGGTGGGTGGGTGAGTGGGTAAGTGAGTGGGTGGGTGGGGTGGGTGGATGGGTGGGTGGGTGGGTGGGTTGGTGAGTGAGTGAGTGGGTGGGTGGGTGGGTGGGTGGGTGGGTGAGTGAGTGGGTGGGTGGGTGTGTGGTTGGGTGGGTGAGTGAGTGAGTGAGTGGGTGGGTGGGTGGGTGAGTGGGTGGGTGGGTGAGTGAGTGGGTGGGTGAGTGAGTGGGTGGGTGGCACGCTGGGGGAGTGGGGGGGGGTGGTGGGTTGGGTGGGTGGGTGGGTGAGTGGGTGA
>NC_136345.1:3850807-3853502 GCF_964198595.1 Lampetra fluviatilis | reverse complement strand
CCACCACCTCCACCTCCTCCTCCACCACCTCCTCCACCTCCTCCACCTCCTACTCCACCTCCTCCTACTCCACCTCCTCCTCCACCTCCACCACCTCCTACTCCACCTCCTCCTCCTCCACCACCTCCTCCACCTCCTCCACCACCTCCACCACCTCCACCTCCTCCTCCACCACCTCCTCCACCTCCACCACCTTCCTACTCCACCTCCTCCTCCTCCACCACCTCCTCCACCTCCTCCACCTCCTCCACCACCTCCTCCTCCTCCATCTCCTCCTCCACCACCTCCACCACCTCCTCCACCTCCATCTCCTCCACCTCCTCCACCTCCTACTCCTCCTTCACCTCCACCACCTCCACCTCCTCCACCACCTCCACCACCTCCTCCTCCACCTACTCCACCACCTCCTCCACCTACTCCACCACCTCCACCACCTCCTCCACCTCCACCACCACCCCACCTCACCACCTCCTCCTCCACCTCCACCTCCTCCTCCACCTCCACCACCTCCACCACCTCCACCTCCTCCTCCACCACCACCTCCACCTCCTCCTCCACCTCCACCACCTCCACCACCTCCACCTCCTCCTCCTCCACCTCCACCACCTCCACCTCCTCCTCCTCCTCTACCTCCACCACCTCCACCACCTACTCCTCCACCATCTCCACCACCTCCACCTCCTCCTCCTCCTCCATCTCCACCACCTCCACCACCTCCTCCTCCTCCTCCATCTCCACCACCTCCACCTCCTCTACCTCATTTGCCAGTAAAAAATGTGATAATTGTTTTTTTTACCCTTCTATCTGGCAACAAAACTGACACTTTTTTACAAGGAGTCATGTTTGCATAGACCACAATACCTGCAGCCATAATGCAAACAAAACACACAACTCTGATAATGTATGCACTGTCCTTGAAGTTGATTGGTCCACACCCGAGACAGCTTTTCTTAGAGCCTAGTCTCACAAGGTGTTGGACCAGATGACGCCAAAAGGCGCACAACTCAAAGACAACGCACCATCAGAGTATGAGAGCTCGGGGTAAGCAATCAACTTCAAGGACAGTGCACATTCATTATCAGAGTTGTGTTTTTTGTTTGCATTATGACTGCAGGTATTGTGGTCTATGCAAACATGACTCCTCGTAAAAAAGGTCAGTTTTGTTGCAGATAAAAGGGTAAAAAAACAATTATATTTTTTACTGGCAAATGAGGTTCCAATGATGTAAATGCTTTACCCCGAGCTCTCAAACTCTGATGGTGCATTGTCTTTGAGTTGTGCGCCTTTTGGCGTCATCTGGTCCAACCCATGTGAGACTAGGCTCTAAGGAAAGCTGTCTCGGTTGTGGACAAATCAACTTCAAGGACAGTGCACATACATTATCAGAGTTATGTCTTTTGTTTGCATTATGACTGCAGGTATTGTGGTCTATGCAAACACGACTCCTCGTAAAAAAGGTGTCAATTTTGTTGCCAGATAAAAGGGTAAAAAAAACAATTATCAAGCCAAGCTGCGCTACATTGGGGCACGCGTAGTGACGAGTGAAACTTCTAATCAGAGGTCGCAACCGGGTACCTGATACCCATACCCTACTCGATGCCCGGCTACCCGTACCCGGCCGGGTACGGGTAGCCGTTTGCGACCCTGGTGCGGCCGGGTACGGGTAGGCCGTGAGTCACTGGTGAGTCACCGTGATTGTCACTCATTTCCCAACGTCTTGTCTCTTCTCACAATTCAAGTTCCTAGAATCAACCCACCCGCGCCTGCAACGTGGCTTCATCCCAGAGGTCGCAATCGGGTACCCGATACCCGTACCCTACCGGCTGGGTACGGGTAGGGTACGGTAGGGTACGGGTACCCGTTTGCGACCCTGGTGCGGCCAGGTACGGGTAAGGAATCAAAACCTTCCCCCCTCTCCAACCATTATATATACGGAGTGGTAGCTCTTGCAATCTCTCAATTACTTGATACAGCTGTCGTGGCTGTGACGGTTCCACCTGAAGACGGAAGCTTGTGTTGCCTCCGAAACGTCGTGATTTTTATTCTATTAAAATTAATTTTGATGTTTTACCTACACGGTGACTTTACCGAAAAAAACATAAGAATATGATTCCTTGCAGTCACGAAAGCTTCAAATCTAGAATCAAAACCCGTTTGCGACCTCTGCTTCTAATCACGATTCCAGCGACGCGTCTCGGAGCGTGTCATTGGGCACGAGGCGGACGTGAAACGCGGCACGACCGTCGACTTCTGCCCTGTGGCCGATCATCGCTTCAATGCGGCTCACGCGAAATTTCGGGGGGGCACCAAGTCCACCCCCTCCGCTCCCCCCCCCTCCTCCTCTTCATCGGAGCCCCCCCCCCCCAGATCAGGTGATCGCCCCCCGCCCCGACCCACGCACCCCCACGGACACCGCCGCGCAAGCGAACGCGTTGGCGTGCACACGCCCCTGCAGGAGATTACTTCGCATACAAGTATAACCCGTAAAAACAAAGTTTGTTTCACTCTAAATCTTTTATATGCGTGGCGGCTAGAGTCCTCTCGTCCTCTGGCTTGAGATGGCTGCCACCTATGGGTCAGATGATTGCATTGCACCATTAAGCAATTGGTTATTACATATAATATTTTTGTCCTAAAAAGTGTAAAATTTGGGAAAAAAATGTTCACGAACATAAATTGTCACGCACAACGAGTC
>NC_136345.1:3815807-3845807 GCF_964198595.1 Lampetra fluviatilis | reverse complement strand
AGAATCACAGAGACACACAGAGACACACAGAGACACACAGAGACTCACATAGAATCACAGAGACACACAGAGACACACAGAGACTCACATAGAATCACAGAGACCCACAGAGACACACAGAGACCCACAGAGACTCACATAGAATCACAGAGACACACAGAGACACACAGAGACACACAGAGACTCACATAGAATCACAGAGACCCACAGAGACACACAGAGACCCACAGAGACTCACATAGAATCACAGAGACACACAGAGACACACAGAGACACACAGAGACTCACAAAGACACACAGAGACACACAGAGACTCACAGAGACACACAGAGACTCACAGAGACTCACAGAGACACACAGAGACCCACAGAGACTCACAGAGACACACAGAGACCCACAGAGACTCACAGAGACACACAGAGACCCACAGAGACTCACAGAGACACACAGAGATTCACAGAGACACACAGAGACTCACAGAGACTCACAGAGACACACAGAGACTCACAGAGACTCACAGAGACACACAGAGACCCACAGAGACTCACAGAGACACACAGAGACACACAGAGACCACAGAGACCACAGAGACACACAGAGACCCACAGAGACTCACATAGACCCACAGAGACTCACAGAGACACACAGAGACACACAGAGACCCACAGAGACTCACAGAGACACACAGAGACACACAGAGACCCACAGAGACTCACAGAGACACACAGAGACACACAGAGACACACAGAGACACACAGAGACACACAGAGAATCACAGAGACACACAGAGACACACAGAGACACACAGAGACACACAGAGACACACAGAGACTCACAGAGACACACAGAGACACACAGAGACTCACAGAGACACACAGAGACACACAGAGAATCACAGAGACACACAGACACCCACAGAGACACACAGAGACACACAGAGACACACAGAGACCCACAGAGACACACAGAGACACACAGAGACACACAGAGACCCACAGAGACACACAGAGACACACAGAGACACACAGAGACCCACAGAGACACACAGAGACCCACAGAGACACACAGAGACACACAGAGACACACAGAGACACACAGAGACCCACAGAGACACACAGAGACCCACAGAGACACACAGAGACCCACAGAGACACACAGAGACACACAGAGACACACAGAGACCCACAGAGACACACAGAGACTCACAGAGACACACAGAGACCCACAGAGACTCACAGAGACACACAGAGAATCACAGAGACACACAGAGACTCACAGAGACTCACAGAGACCCACAGAGACACACAGAGACCCACAGAGACACACAGAGACCCACAGAGACACACAGAGACACACAGAGACACACAGAGACCCACAGAGACACACAGAGACTCACAGAGACACACAGAGAATCACAGAGACTCACAGAGACCCACAGAGACACACAGAGACCCACAGAGACACACAGAGACACACAGAGACACACAGAGACCCACAGAGACACACAGAGACTCACAGAGACACACAGAGACTCACAGAGACACACAGAGACTCACAGAGACACACAGAGACACACAGAGACTCACAGAGACTCACAGAGACACACAGAGACTCACAGAGACACACAGAGACCCACAGAGACACACAGAGACCCACAGAGACTCACAGAGACACACAGAGACACACAGAGACCCACAGAGACACACAGAGACACACAGAGACACACAGAGACACACAGAGACACACAGAGACACACAGAGACCCACAGAGAATCACAGAGACACACAGAGACACACAGAGACACACAGAGACACACAGAGACACACAGAGACCCACAGAGACTCACAGAGACACACAGAGACACACAGAGACACACAGAGACACACAGAGACTCACAGAGACACACAGAGACTCACAGAGAATCACAGAGAATCACAGAGACCCACAGAGACACACAGAGACACACAGAGACACACAGAGACCCACAGAGACCCACAGAGACACACAGAGACACACAGAGACTCACAGAGACACACAGAGACACACAGAGACCCACAGAGACACACAGAGACCCACAGAGACCCACAGAGACACACAGAGACACACAGAGACTCACAGAGACTCACAGAGACCCACAGAGACACACAGAGACCCACAGAGACACACAGAGACCCACAGAGACACACAGAGACACACAGAGACACACAGAGACACACAGAGACACACAGAGACTCACAGAGAATCACAGAGACACACAGAGACACACAGAGACACACAGAGACACACAGAGACCCACAGAGACACACAGAGACACACAGAGACACACAGAGACCCACAGAGACACACAGAGACACACAGAGACACACAGAGACACACAGAGACCCACAGAGACACACAGAGACCCACAGAGACACACAGAGACACACAGAGACACACAGAGACACACAGAGACCCACAGAGACACACAGAGACCCACAGAGACACACAGAGACACACAGAGACACACAGAGACACACAGAGACCCACAGAGACACACAGAGACACACAGAGACACACAGAGACACACAGAGACACACAGAGACCCACAGAGACACACAGAGACACACAGAGACCACAGAGACACACAGAGACACACAGAGACACACAGAGACACACAGAGACACACAGAGACTCACAGAGACACACAGAGACTCACAGAGACACACAGAGACCCACAGAGACACACAGAGACACACAGAGACACACAGAGACACACAGAGACACACAGAGACCCACAGAGACACACAGAGACACACAGAGACCCACAGAGACCCACAGAGACTCACAGAGACACACAGAGACTCACAGAGACACACAGAGACTCACAGAGACCCACAGAGACACACAGAGACTCACAGAGACACACAGAGACTCACAGAGACACACAGAGACACACAGAGACACACAGAGACTCACAGAGACCCACAGAGACACACAGAGACACACAGAGACTCACAGAGACACACAGAGACTCACAGAGACCCACAGAGACACACAGAGACACACAGAGACACACAGAGACTCACAGAGACTCACAGAGACTCACAGAGACACACAGAGACACACAGAGACACACAGAGACACACAGAGACTCACAGAGACCCACAGAGACACACAGAGACACACAGAGACACACAGAGACTCACAGAGACTCACAGAGAATCACAGAGACACACAGAGACACACAGAGACACACAGAGACACACAGAGACTCACAGAGACCCACAGAGACCCACAGAGACCCACAGAGACACACAGAGACACACACAGAGACCCACAGAGACACACAGAGACACACAGAGACACACAGAGACACACAGAGACTCACAGAGACCCACAGAGACACACAGAGACACACAGAGACCCACAGAGACACACAGAGACACACACAGAGACCCACAGAGACCCACAGAGACACACAGAGACACACACAGAGACCCACAGAGACACACAGAGACACACAGAGACTCACAGAGACCCACAGAGACACACAGAGACACACAGAGACACACAGAGACACACAGAGACTCACAGAGACTCACAGAGACACACAGAGACCCACAGAGACACACAGAGACACACAGAGACACACAGAGACACACAGAGACACACAGAGACACACAGAGACTCACAGAGACCCACAGAGACACACAGAGACACACAGAGACCCACAGAGACCCACAGAGACTCACAGAGACACACAGAGACTCACAGAGACACACAGAGACTCACAGAGACCCACAGAGACACACAGAGACTCACAGAGACACACAGAGACTCACAGAGACACACAGAGACACACAGAGACACACAGAGACTCACAGAGACCCACAGAGACACACAGAGACACACAGAGACTCACAGAGACACACAGAGACTCACAGAGACCCACAGAGACACACAGAGACACACAGAGACACACAGAGACTCACAGAGACTCACAGAGACTCACAGAGACACACAGAGACACACAGAGACACACAGAGACACACAGAGACTCACAGAGACCCACAGAGACACACAGAGACACACAGAGACACACAGAGACACACAGAGACTCACAGAGACTCACAGAGAATCACAGAGACACACAGAGACACACAGAGACACACAGAGACACACAGAGACTCACAGAGACCCACAGAGACCCACAGAGACCCACAGAGACCCACAGAGACACACAGAGACACACACAGAGACCCACAGAGACACACAGAGACACACAGAGACACACAGAGACACACAGAGACTCACAGAGACCCACAGAGACACACAGAGACCCACAGAGACACACAGAGACACACACAGAGACCCACAGAGACACACAGAGACACACACAGAGACCCACAGAGACACACAGAGACACACAGAGACTCACAGAGACCCACAGAGACACACAGAGACACACAGAGACACACAGAGACACACAGAGACTCACAGAGACTCACAGAGACACACAGAGACACACAGAGACCCACAGAGACACACAGAGACACACAGAGACCCACAGAGACACACAGAGACCCACAGAGACACACAGAGACACACAGAGACCCACAGAGACACACAGAGACACACAGAGACACACAGAGACTCACAGAGACCCACAGAGACACACAGAGACACACAGAGACACACAGAGACACACAGAGACACACAGAGACACACAGAGACACACAGAGACACACAGAGACACACAGAGACTCACAGAGACACACAGAGACACACAGAGACACACAGAGACACACAGAGACACACAGAGACTCACAGAGACCCACAGAGACACACAGAGACACACAGAGACTCACAGAGACTCACAGAGAATCACAGAGACACACAGAGACTCACAGAGACACACAGAGACACACAGAGACACACAGAGACTCACAGAGACTCACAGAGACACACAGAGACACACAGAGACTCACAGAGACTCACAGAGACACACAGAGACACACAGAGACACACAGAGACTCACAGAGACACACAGAGACTCACAGAGACCCACAGAGACACACAGAGACCCACAGAGACACACAGAGACACACACAGAGACCCACAGAGACACACAGAGACACACAGAGACACACAGAGACACACAGAGACACACAGAGACACACAGAGACACACAGAGACACACAGAGACTCACAGAGAATCACAGAGACACACAGAGACACACAGAGACACACAGAGACACACAGAGACACACAGAGAATCACAGAGAATCACAGAGACACACAGAGACACACAGAGACACACAGAGAATCACAGAGACACACAGAGACACACAGAGACACACAGAGACACACAGAGACACACAGAGACACACAGAGACTCACAGAGAATCACAGAGACACACAGAGACACACAGAGACACACAGAGACTCACAGAGACCCACAGAGACACACAGAGACACACAGAGACTCACAGAGACCCACAGAGACACACAGAGACACACAGAGACCCACAGAGACACACAGAGACACACAGAGACCCACAGAGACACACAGAGACACACAGAGACCCACAGAGACACACAGAGACACACACAGAGACCCACAGAGACACACAGAGACACACAGAGACACACAGAGACTCACAGAGACTCACAGAGACACACAGAGACACACAGAGACACACAGAGACTCACAGAGACCCACAGAGACACACAGAGACACACAGAGACACACAGAGACACACAGAGACACACAGAGACACACAGAGACACACAGAGACTCACAGAGACACACAGAGACTCACAGAGACACACAGAGACACACAGAGACACACAGAGACACACAGAGACTCACAGAGACTCACAGAGACTCACAGAGAATCACAGAGACACACAGAGACACACAGAGACACACAGAGACTCACAGAGAATCACAGAGACACACAGAGACACACAGAGACCCACAGAGACTCACAGAGACACACAGAGACACACAGAGACACACAGAGACACACAGAGACTCACAGAGACCCACAGAGACCCACGGAGACCCACAGAGACGCACAGAGACCCACAGAGACTCACAGAGACACACAGAGACACACAGAGACACACAGAGACGCACAGAGACCCACAGAGACCCACAGAGACGCACAGAGACCCACAGAGACTCACAGAGACACACAGAGACCCACAGAGACCCACAGAGACGCACAGAGACCCACAGAGACCCACAGAGACGCACAGAGACCCACAGAGACTCACAGAGACACACAGAGACACACAGAGACACACAGAGACCCACAGAGACACACAGAGACCCACAGAGACCCACAGAGACACACAGAGACACACAGAGACTCACAGAGACACACAGAGACACACAGAGACTCACAGAGACACACAGAGACACACAGAGACTCACAGAGAATCACAGAGACACACAGAGACACACAGAGACACACAGAGACACACAGAGACACACAGAGACACACAGAGACTCACAGAGACACACAGAGACTCACATAGACACACAGAGATTCACAGAGACTCACAGAGACCAACAGAAACTCACAGAGACTCACAGAGACCCACAGAGACACACAGAGACCCACAGAGACCCACAGAGACCCACAGAGACCCACGGAGACCCACAGACACCCACAGAGACCCACAGAGACACATAAAGACTCACAGAGACCCACAGAGACTCACAGAGACACACAGAGACCCACGGAAACCCACAGACACCCACAGAGACCCACAGAGACTCACGGAGACCCACAGAGACCAACAGAGACCCACAGAGACACACAAAGACTCACAGAGACCCACAGACACCCACAGAGACCCACAGAAACCCACAGAGACCCGAACTCGCCTGCTCACGACGGACGAGAGGCTGTTTCCGATGAGGATGGTCTGCGCCAGGCTCCGAGGGTCCCAGTTGCTCCACAGGAGGTTGTTGCTGAGAGCCTTGCCGCAGTGAGGGAGGTAGAATAGCGTGGGCCCACTCACTCTACGCTTGCCCTCCTGGGTGAGAGTGGGGGGAGTGGGGGGAGTGGGGGAGTGGGGGGAGAGGGGGGGGAGAGTGGGGGGGTAGATTAACGTGGGCACACTCACTCACCCACTCACTCACTCACTCACCCAACCACCCACCCACCCAACCACCCACCCACCCACCCAACCACCCACCCACCCACCCAACCACCCACCCACCCAACCACCCACCCACCCACCCACTCACCCACCCACTCACTCACCCACTCACCCACTCACCCACTCACCCACCCACTCACTCACCCACCCACCCACTCACTCACCCACTCACCCACCCACCCACCCACTCACTCACCCACCCACCCACTCACTCACCCACTCACCCACCCACCCACTCACTCACCCACCCACCCACCCACTCACTCACCCACTCACTCACCCACCCACTCACTCACACCACCCACCCACTCACTCACCCACTCACCCACCCACCCACTCACTCACCCACCCACCCACTCACTCACCCACTCACCCACCCACCCACCCACTCACTCACCCACCCACCCACTCACTCACCCACCCACTCACCCACCCACCCACTCACTCACCCACTCACTCACCCACCCACTCACTCACCCACTCACCCACCCACCCACCCACCCACTCACTCACCCACCCACCCACTCACTCACCCACTCACTCACCCACCCACTCACTCACCCACCCACCCACTCACTCACCCACTCACCCACCCACCCACCCACTCACTCACCCACCCACCCACTCACTCACCCACTCACCCACCCACCCACCCACCCACTCACCCACCCACCCACTCACTCACCCACCCACCCACCCACTCACTCACCCACCCACCCACTCACTCACCCACTCACCCACCCACCCACCCACTTACTCACCCACCCACCCACTCACTCACCCACCCACTCACCCACCCACCCACTCACTCACCCACTCACTCACCCACCCACTCACTCACCCACTCACCCACCCACCCACCCACCCACTCACTCACCCACCCACCCACTCACTCACCCACTCACTCACCCACCCACTCACTCACCCACCCACCCACTCACTCACCCACTCACCCACCCACCCACTCACTCACCCACTCACCCACCCACCCACCCACCCACCCACTCACCCACCCACCCACTCACCCACCCACCCACCCACCCACCCACTCACTCACCCACCCACCCACTCACTCACCCACTCACTCACCCACCCACTCACTCACCCACCCACCCACTCACTCACCCACTCACCCACCCACCCACTCACTCACCCACCCACCCACTCACTCACCCACTCACCCACCCACCCACCCACTCACTCACCCACCCACCCACTCACTCACCCACCCACCCACCCACCCACTCACTCACCCACCCACCCACTCACTCACCCACTCACCCACCCACCCACCCACTCACTCACCCACCCACCCACTCACTCACCCACCCACTCACCCACCCACCCACTCACTCACCCACTCACTCACCCACCCACTCACTCACCCACCCACCCACCCACCCACCCACCCACTCACTCACCCACCCACCCACTCACTCACCCACTCACTCACCCACCCACTCACTCACCCACCCACTCACCCACCCACCCACTCACTCACCCACCCACCCACTCACTCACCCACTCACCCACCCACCCACCCACCCACCCACTCACCCACCCACCCACTCACTCACCCACTCACCCACCCACCCACTCACTCACCCACTCACCCACCCACCCACCCACCCACCCACCCACCCACCCACCCACTCACTCACCCATCCACCCACTCACTCACCCACTCACCCACCCACCCACTCACTCACCCACTCACCCACCCACCCACTCACTCACCCACTCACCCACCCACCCACTCACTCACCCACTCACCCACCCACCCACTCACTCACCCACTCACCCACCCACCCACCCACCCACTCACCCACCCACCCACCCACCCACTCACTCACCCACTCACTCACCTCATTGTACCTCACCAAGCTCATCCCCAAGCTGGTGAGCGTCTGTTCTTCCACAGCGGAGAACACCGGATCATAGACACTCACCTTGCTCCTCACCACCTAGCACACAGACACAGCTCCCCCAGGTAGCCTCTAGCAGGGCTGTAGGGGCAAGTGCTGCTAGCAGCAGCACCTATGATGAACACACAGACAAAGCTGCCCCAGGTAGCCTCTAGCAGGGCTGCAGGGGTAAGTGCTGCTAGTAGCAGCACCACCTGTGATGTACACACAAAGCTCCCCCAGGTAGCCTCTAGTAGGACTGCAGGGGCAAGTGCTCTTAGTAGCAGCACCACCTATGATGCACACACAAACAAAGCTGCCCCAGGTAGCCTCTAGCAGGACTGCAGGGGCAAGTGCTCTGATTAGAAGCACCACCTATGATGCACACACACACACACACACAGAGACAAAGCTCCCCCAGGTAGCCTCTAGCAGGACTGCAGGGGCAAGTGCTCTGATTAGAAGCACCACCTATGATGCACACACACACACACAGAGACAAAGCTCCCCCAGGTAGCCTCTAGCAGGACTGCAGGGGCAAGTGCTCTGATTAGAAGCACCACCTATGATGCACACACACACACACAGAGACAAAGCTCCCCCAGGTAGCCTCTAGCAGGACTGCAGGGGCAAGTGCTCTGATTAGAAGCACCACCTATGATGCACACACACACACACAGAGACAAAGCTCCCCCAGGTAGCCTCTAGCAGGGCTGCAGGGGCAAGTGCTCTGAGTAGCGAGTAGCACCACCTATGATGTACACACAGACAAAGCTCCCCCAGGTAGCCTCTAGCAGGGCTACAGGGGCAAGTGCTCTGATTAGAAGCACCACCTATGATGCACACACACACACACACACAGAGACAAAGCTCCCCCAGGTAGCCTCTAGCAGGGCTGCAGGGGCAAGTGCTCTGAGTAGCGAGTAGCACCACCTATGATGCACACACACACACACACAGACAAAGCTCCCCCAGGTAGCCTCTAGCAGGACTGCAGGGGCAAGTGCTCTGATTAGAAGCACCACCTATGATGCACACACACACACACACAGACAAAGCTCCCCCAGGTAGCCTCTAGCAGGGGCTCACCTGCAGTGAGTCTGTGATGATGCACAGCAGAGCCAGCTGGTAGCGAGCAGTGGGGCAGATTGCAAAGCGTCCCACGCCGTACGCCACCACCTCCAGGGCTGGGTGGGGGGCAGGGTGGGGGGCAGGGTGGTGGGCAGGGTGGTGGGCAGGGTGGTGGGCAGGGTGGGGGGCAGGGTGGTGGGTAGGGTCAAGGGCAGGGTGGTGGGCTGGGTGGTGGGCAGGGTCAAGGGCAGGGTGGTGGGCAGGGTGGGGGGCAGGGTGGTGGGTAGGGTCAAGGGCAGGGTGGTGGGCTGGGTGGTGGGCAGGGTCAAGGGCAGGGTGGTGGGCAGGGTGGGGGGCAGGGTGGTGGGTAGGGTCAAGGGCAGGGTGGTGGGCTGGGTGGTGGGCAGGGTCAAGGGCAGGGTGGTGGGCAGGGTGGGGGGCAGGGTGGTGGGTAGGGTCAAGGGCAGGGTGGTGGGCTGGGTGGTGGGCAGGGTGGTGGGCAGGGTGGTGGGCAGGGTGGTGGGCAGGGTGGTGGGCAGGGTGGTGGGCAGGGTGGTGGGCAGGGTGGTGGGCAGGGTCAAGGGCAGGGTGGTGGGCAGGGTGGTGGGCAGGGTCAAGGGCAGGGTGGTGGGCAGGGTGGTGGGCAGGGTCAAGGGCAGGGTGGTGGGCAGGGTGGTGGGCAGGGTCAAGGGCAGGGTGGTGGGCAGGGTGGTGGGCAGGGTCAAGGGCAGGGTGGTGGGCACAGCTGGAGCTTGTCGCTAGAGAGAAGAGGAACGTCGTAACCATCATCATCATCATCACCACCATCACCATCACCACCACCATCATCATCATCACCATCATCACCATCACCACCACCACCACCATCACCACCATCACCACCATCACCTCGTGCATGGTTCCTGCGTTGCGTTGTCCATCCCTCGGTGTCCATCTTCACCGCTTCCACCACGGAGCGGACGAGGGCTGCACCCGGCACACACAGACACACACTCACTCACTCACACTCACTCACTCACACTCACTCACTCACTCACACTCACTCACTCACACTCACTCACACTCACTCACTCACACTCACTCACTCACACTCACTTACTCACTCACACTCACTCACACTCACTCACTCACTCACACTCACTCACACACTCATAGAGACTCACACACTCATAGAGACTCACACACTCATAGAGACTCACAGAGACTCATAGAGACTCATAGAGACTCACACACTCACACACAGAGACTCATAGAGACTCATAGAGACTCACACACTCACACACAGACACACACACAGAGACTCATAGAGACTCACACACACACAGAGACTCATAGAGACTCATAGAGACTCACACACTCATAGAGACTCACACACTCATAGAGACTCACACACTCATAGAGACTCACACACTCATAGAGACTCACAGAGACTCATAGAGACTCACACACTCACACACAGACACACACAGTAAGACTCATAGAGACTCACACAAACACAGAGACTCATAGAGACTCACACACACACAGAGACTCATAGAGACTCATAGAGACTCACACACTCATAGAGACTCACAGAGACTCATAGAGACTCACACACTCACACACAGACACACACAGTAAGACTCATAGAGACTCACACAAACACAGAGACTCATAGAGACTCACACACACACAGAGACTCATAGAGACTCATAGAGACTCACTCACTCACACACAGAGACTCATAGAGACTCATAAAGACTCACTCACTCACACACAGAGACTCATAGAGACTCATAGAGACTCATAGAGACTCACACACACTCACACACACACACTCATAGAGTGAGTGGGTGGGTGGGTGGGTGAGTGGGTGAGTGAGTGGGTGGGTGAGTGGGTGAGTGGGTGGGTGGGTGGGTGGGTGAGTGGGTGAGTGGGTGGGTGGGTGAGTGGGTGGGTGGGTGAGTGGGTGAGTGGGTGAGTGGGTGGGTGAGTGGGTGAGTGGGTGAGTGGGTGGGTGAGTGGGTGAGTGGGTGGGTGAGTGGGTGGCTGGGTGAGTGGGTGAGTGGGTGAGTGAGTGAGTGGGTGGGTGAGTGGGTGAGTGAGTGAGTGGGTGAGTGGGTGGGTGAGTGGGTGAGTGAGTGGGTGAGTGGGTGGGTGGGTGAGTGGGTGGGTGAGTGGGTGGGTGAGTGGGTGGGTGAGTGGGTGAGTGGGTGGGTGGGTGAGTGGGTGGGTGGGTGAGTGGGTGAGTGGGTGGGTGAGTGGGTGAGTGGGTGAGTGGGTGAGTGGGTGGGTGGGTGGGTGAGTGGGTGGGTGGGTGAGTGGGTGGGTGAGTGGGTGGCTGGGTGAGTGGGTGAGTGGGTGGGTGAGTGGGTGAGTGAGTGGGTGAGTGGGTGGGTGGGTGAGTGGGTGAGTGAGTGGGTGGGTGAGTGGGTGGGTGAGTGGGTGAGTGGGTGGGTGGGTGAGTGGGTGAGTGGGTGAGTGGGTGAGTGAGTGAGTGAGTGGGTGAGTGGGTGGGTGGGTGGGTGAGTGGGTGAGTGGGTGGGTGAGTGGGTGGCTGGGTGAGTGGGTGAGTGGGTGGGTGGGTGGGTGAGTGGGTGGGTGAGTGGGTGGGTGAGTGGGTGGGTGAGTGGGTGAGTGAGTGGGTGAGTGGGTGAGTGAGTGGGTGAGTGAGTGGGTGGGTGGGTGGGTGAGTGGGTGAGTGGGTGGGTGAGTGGGTGAGTGAGTGAGTGGGTGGGTGAGTGGGTGAGTGAGTGGGTGGGTGAGTGGGTGGGTGAGTGGGTGAGTGAGTGGGTGGGTGAGTGGGTGAGTGAGTGAGTGGCTGGGTGAGGAGCGATGTAGCTCACCTACGCACTTTTCCGTGAACTCCATCATCTCCAGTTCAGCCCTGTGAACACACACCACAGACAAAGCTCCCCCAGGTAGCCTCTAGCAGGGCTGTAGGGGCAAGTGCTGCTAGTAGCAGCACCACCTATGATGCACACACAGACAAAGCTCCCCCAGGTAGCCTCTAGCAGGGCTGTAGGGGCAAGTGCTGCTAGTAGCGAATAGCACCACCTATGATGCACACACAGACAAAGCTCCCCCAGGTAGCCTCTAGCAGGGCTGTAGGGGCAAGTGCTGCTAGTAGCGAATAGCACCACCTATGATGCACACACAGACAAAGCTCCCCCAGGTAGCCTCTAGCAGGGCTGTAGGGGCAAGTGCTGCTAGTAGCGAATAGCACCACCTATGATGCACACACAGACAAAGCTCCCCCAGGTAGCCTCTAGCAGGGCTGTAGGGGCAAGTGCTGCTAGTAGCGAATAGCACCACCTATGATGCACACACAGACAAAGCTCCCCCAGGTAGCCTCTAGCAGGGCTGTAGGGGCAAGTGCTGCTAGTAGCGAATAGCACCACCTATGATGCACACACAGACAAAGCTCCCCCAGGTAGCCTCTAGCAGGGCTGTAGGGGCAAGTGCTGCTAGTAGCGAATAGCACCACCTATGATGCACACACAGACAAAGCTCCCCCAGGTAGCCTCTAGCAGGGCTGTAGGGGCAAGTGCTGCTAATAGCGAATAGCAGCACCTATGATACACACACAGACAAAGCTCCCCCAGGTAGCCTCTAGCAGGGCTGTAGGGGCAAGTGCTGCTAGTAGCGAATAGCACCACCTATGATACACACACAGACAAAGCTCCCCCAGGTAGCCTCTAGCAGGGCTGTAGGGGCAAGTGCTGCTAGTAGCGAATAGCACCACCTATGATACACACACAGACAAAGCTCCCCCAGGTAGCCTCTAGCAGGGCTGTAGGGGCAAGTGCTGCTAGTAGCGAATAGCACCACCTATGATGCACACACAGACAAAGCTCCCCCAGGTAGCCTCTAGCAGGGCTGTAGGGGCAAGTGCTGCTAATAGCGAATAGCAGCACCTATGATACAGGCGATTGGGCGAGCAAGCAGGTGGTCGATTGGGCGAGTGGTTGTAAAAGTGGGTGAGCGAGAAAGCGAGTGAGTGGGTGAGTGGGTGAGTGAGTGAGCAGGTGAGTGGGTGGGTGAGTGAGCGAGTGAGTGGGTGAGTGGGTGGGTGAGTGGATTTGTCAGTGAGCGGGTGAGTGAGCGAGTGTGTGAGCGAGTGGGTGAGCGAGTGGGTGAGTGTGTGAGAGGGTGAGTGGGTGAGTGAGTGGGTGGATGAGTAGGTGAGCGAGTGGGTAAGTGAGTGGGTGAGTGGGTGGGTGGGTGAGTGGGTGGGTGGGTGAGTGGGTGGGTGGGTGAGTGGGTGGGTGAGTGGGTGGGTGGGTGAGTGAGTGGGTGGATGCATGAGTGGGTGAGTGAGTGGGTGAGAGGGTGAGCGAGTGAGTGAGTGGGTGTGTGAATGGGAAGGTGAGAGGGTGAGTGAGTGGGTGAGTGGGTGGGTGAGTGAGTGCGTAAGCGGGTGAGTGTGTGGGTGAGTTAGTGGGTGAGTGAGTGAGCGAGTGGGTTAGTGAGTATGTGTGTGGGTGAGTGAGTGGGTGAGCGAGCGAGTGAGTGCGTGATTGAGCAAGTGACTGAGCGGGTGAGTGGGTGGGTGGGTGAGTGAGCGAGCGAGCGCGTGCGTGAGCGAGCGAAGTGAGCGAGTGAGCGAGCGAGCGGCTGATTTCTCACCTGGCCATCTCCAGGCTCCGCAGAATCTGTGCGCACGTCAGCTGAGTCTCATGAGCGCGAGGACGATCATGATGTGGAGGAGGATGTGGAGGATGAGGAAGTCTTCCAACCCCCGATCGTTTCCCGTGTCTCCGTCTCACCATCCGCCACTCACCACCACCACCGTCACCACCACCGTCGCCACCACCACCACCGTCACCATCACCACCGCCACCACCCGCCATGCCTGTCCTGATGCGCACCACGTGGGCATACAAGGATCGGTGTTGAGACTGCAAATGGAGCAATCCGATTGGCTATACAGTTCTTTACTGGGGGGAGGGGGGCGGTCAGAACGTAACAACAAACAGTTCAACCACTCACTCACTCACTTACCCACCTACTCACCAACTCACCAACCCACTCACCCACTCACTCACTTACCCACCTACTCACCTACTCACCAACACACTCACTCACCCACTCACTCACTTACCCACCCACCTACTCACCAACTCACTCACCAACTCACTCACTCAACCACCCACGTACTCACCCACCCACTCACTCAACTACTCACTCACCCACTCACTCACCCACTCACTCACTCACTCACCTACTCACCAACCTACTCACCAACCCACTCAACCACTCACTCAACCACTCACTCAACCACTCACTCACCCACTCACCCACTCACTCACCCACTCACTCACTCACCTACTCACCAACCTACTCACCAACCCACTCAACCACTCACTCAACCACTCACTCAACCACTCACTCACCCACTCACCCACTCACTCACCCACTCACTCAACCACCCACCTACTCACTCACCCACCTACTCACCAACCCACTCACTCAACCACCCACCCACTCACTCACCCACCTACTCACCCACCTACTCACAAACCCACTCACTCAACCACCCACCTACTCACCCACCTACTCACCAACCCACTCACTCAACCACCCACCCACTCACTCACCCACCTACTCACCCACCTACTCACAAACCCACTCACTCAACCACCCACCTACTCACCCACCTACTCACCAACCCACTGACTCAACCACCCACCCACTCACTCACCCACCTACTCACCCACCTACTCACCCACCTACTCACCAACCCACTCACTCAACCACCCACCCACTCACTCACCCACCTACTCACCCACCTACTCACAAACCCACTCACTCAACCACCCACCTACTCACCCACCTACTCACCAACCCACTCACTCAACCACCCACCCACCCACCTACTCACCCACCCACCCACCCACTCACCCACCCACCCACCCACTCACCCACCCACCCACCCACTCACCCAACCACTCACCAACTCAACTCACCCACCCACCCATCCACTCACTCACCGACTGTGTGTGTGTTAGTGTGTGTGTTAAGAGCGTGTTAGTGTTAGTGCGTGTGTGTTAGTGCGTGTGTGTTAGTGCGTGTGTTAGTGTGTGTGTGTTCGTGTGTGGAGTGGTGTTTACTAATTCGAGGCTGAGTCGACCTAGGGGAGTCCCGGGACGGCAGCGATCTCAGAAGTCCACGTGGTGGCAGCGGCTCGCGCATGCGCAGTGCGAAATCGGAAAACAAAAAGTCTCTGTGGGACACGTGGGGTGGGTGGGGGGAGGGGAGTGGTGGGGGGAGGGGTGGGTGGTGGTGGGGGGAGGGGTGGGTGGTGGGGGGGAGTGGGGAGGGGTGGGTGGTGGGGGGGTCGCTAAATTAATTTCACTGCTCCATCTCCTGACGGGTGGTCCTGTGCCTAGGAATCTCATTCACTGGCCAGGATCACTCCACTGCTGGATGGAGATCTCTTCTAAGTGGTCGCCATCTCCTCAGGGGATGGATCGCCAAATTAAGTTCACCGCTCCATCTCCTGAAGGGTGGTTCTGAGCCTGGGAATCTCATTCACTGGCCAGGATCGCTCCACTGCTGGATGGAGGTCTCCCCCCTGGTCCCTAAGTCGTCACCATCTCCTCAGTGGATGGATCGCTCGCTCCTGGATCGCTAAATTGATTTCACCGCTCCATCTCTGAGGGTGGTTCCTGTGGCTGGGAATCTCATTCACTGGCCAGGATCACTCCACTGCTGAATGGAGGTCTCCCCCCTGGTCCCTAAGTAGTCGTCATCTCCTCAGGGGATGGATCGCTCGCTACTGGATCGCCAAATCCATTTGGCCGCTCCATCTCCTGACGGGTGGTTCTGTGCCTAGGAATCTCATGCACTGGCCAGGATCACTCCACTGCTGGATGGAGATCTCTTCTAAGTGGTCGCCATCTCCTCAGGGGATGGATCGCCAAATTAATTTCACCGCTCCATCTCCTGAGGGTGGTTCCTGTGGCTGGGAATATCATTCACTGGCCAGGATCGCTCCACTGCTGGATGGAGATCTCCCCCCTGGTCCCTAAGTCGTCACCATCTCCTCAGTGGATGGATCGCTCGCTCCTGGATCGCTAAATTGATTTCACCGCTCCATCTCTGAGGGTGGTTCCTGTGGCTGGGAATCTCATTCACTGGCCAGGATCACTCCACTGCTGGATGGAGGTCTCCCCCCTGGTCCCTAAGTAGTCGTCATCTCCTCAGGGGATGGATCGCTCGCTACTGGATCGCCAAATCCATTTGGCCGCTCCATCTCCTGACGGGTGGTTCTGTGCCTAGGAATCTCATGCACTGGCCAGGATCACTCCACTGCTGGATGGAGATCTCCTCTAAGTGGTCACCATCTCCTCAGAGGATGGATCGCTCGCTCCTGGATCGCCAAATCCATTTGGCCGCTCCATCTCCTGACGGGTGGTTCTGTACCTAGGAATCTCATTCACTGGCCAGGATCGCTCCACTGCTGGATGGAGATCTCCCCCCTGGTCCCTAAGTCGTCGCCATCTCCTCAGGGGACGGATCGCTCGCTCCTGGATCGCCAAATTAATTTCACTGCTCCATCTCCGCTAGGGATGTGCTTCCGTGGGGCCGATTGATTCAACGTTGAAGCGATGATGGATGAGCCAGCGAACTACGATAATGTTCAGCAACAGAATCTTCACGTCCCGTCCCTGCAGGAGCTCAGCGAAGGTCGTTGTTTAATTCTGTTAAACTTGATTACTTTTAAAGATTTAACGTTTTTGCTTAACTTTTTTAGATTTTCGCGAGACCGACGAGTAGGCCCGAGGCCTACGGGCTTGCCTTGGTGCGCGTTGCGGGGTTTCCTTGCTTGACGCCGGTGGGGGGACGAGGAAAGTAGGGGGGGTGCGTGGCGAGGCGGTGCGGCCTAGTTTTATAAAAACGTTATTTTATTACGTTTTAAAAGTTACCAATGAACATGAAACGGCGCTGTAAGATTGTAAGCTCGTAAATAACTCGCTATTTTTGGTGTTATCGCTATTTTGTTGTTACAATTTAAATCTTAAAATCTCCTCACTTGCCCGCATTGGGCCGAACCGCGACTAACCGCTTTGTTAACGAATCTTTATCTTTGTAACTTTATAATATAAACTTGTTATTACCTCATCATTACTAGTGTAACTTTATAATATAAACGTGTTATTACCTCATAATTGTTAGTGTAACTTTATAATATAAACTTGTTATGACGTCATACGTGTTAGTTAACTTTATATTATAAACTTGTTATTACGTCATCAATGTTAGTGTAACTTTATATTATAAACTTGTTATTACGTCATCATTACTAGTGTAACTTTATAATATAAACTTGTTATTACGTCATCATTGTTAGTGTAACTTTATACACCACAACCACCACCACAACCTCTGCCACCAACACCACCACCACTAACACCACCACAACTTTATACACCACCACAACCACCACCAACACCACCACAACCACCACAACCTCCACGACAACCACCACCAACACCACCACCTCCACCACTAACACCACAACCATCACCACCACCACAACCACCACAAACACCACAACCACCACCACAAACACCACCACAACCACCTCCACCACTAACACCACAACCACCACCACAAACACCACCACAACCACCACCACTAACACCACCACAACCACCACCACAACCTCCACCACCAACACCACTAACACCACAACCATCACCACCACAACCACCACAAACACCACCACTAACACCACCACCACCACCACTAACACCACAACCACCAACACCACCACCACCACCACTAACACCACCACAACCACCACCACCACAACCACCACAACCACCACAACAACCACCACCACCACAACCACCACAACCATCACCACAACCACCACCAACACCACCACCTCTACCACTAACACCACAACCACCACAACCACCACCACCATCAGTCCTGGCCCAGGGATTGAAACGGGACTTTTCGGAGGTGATGGTGTCCGTCGTTCCGTGCCCAGACCTCACGCAACCTCCGTTCAACTGCGCAGCCCCGGGTAAGGCAGATCACCCGCTCACCACTCACCCACTCACCCAGTCACTCACCCACTCACTCACCCACTCACTCACCCAGTCACTCACCCACTCACTCACCCACTCACTCACCCACTCACTCACTCACTCACCCACTCACCACTCACTCATTCACCCACTCACTCACTCACCCACTCACTCACCCAGTCACTCACCCACTCACTCACCCACTCACCACTCACCTTCACCACTCACCCACTCACTGACTACCCACTCACTCACACCCTCACTCACCCACTCACTCACCCAGTCACTCACCCACTCACTCACCCACTCACTCACCCACCACTCACCCACTCACTCACCCACTCACTCACCCACTCACTCACCCACCCACTCACTCATTCACCCACTCACTACCCACTCACTCACCCACTCACTCACCCACCCACTCACTCACCCACCACTCACTCACTCACCCACTCACTCACTCACCCACCACTCACCCACTCGCCACTCACCCACTCACCCACTCACCACTCACCCACTCACTCACCCACCCAGTCACTCACCCACTCACTCATTCACCCACTCACTCACCACTCACCCACTCACCGCTCACCACTCACCACTCACCCACTCACCACTCACCCCTCACCCACTCACCCACTCACCCACTCATCCACTCACCCACTCACCACTCACCAATCACCCACTCACCACTCACCCACTCACTCACCCACTCACCCACTCACCACTCACCCACTCACCACTCGCCACTCACCCGCTCACCACTCACCCACTTATCCGCTCACCACTCACCCGCTCACCCACTCACCCACTCACCCACTCACCACTCACTCACCCGCTCACCCACTCACCACTCATCCACTCACCACTCACCCACTCACTCACTCACCCACTCACCACTCACCCACCCACTCACTCACCCGCTCACCCACTCACCACTCATCCACTCACCCGCTCACCCACTCACCACTCACCCACTCACTCACTCACCCACTCACTCACTCACCACTCACTCACTCACTCACCCACTCACTCACTCACCCACTCACTCACCACTCACCCACTCACCACTCACTCACCGGCTCACCATTTACCACTCACCCACTTATCCGCTCACCACTCACCCGCTCACCCACTCACCCACTCACCACTCACCCACTCACCCACTCACCACTCACCCACTCACCACTCACTCACCCGCTCACCCACTCACCACTCACCCACTCACCACTCACCACTCACCCGCTCACCACTCACCCACTTATCCGCTCACCACTCACCCGCTCACCCACTCACCCACTCACTCACTCACCCGCTCACCACTCACTCACCCACCCACTCACCCACCCACTCACCCACTCACTCACTCACCCACTCACCCCCTCACTCACCCACTCACCCACCCACCCACTCACTCACTCACTCAACCACCCACTCACCCACTCACTCACTCACTCACCCATCCACCCACTCACTCACTCACTCGCCCACCCACTCACCCACCCACTCACCGATCCGCTCACTCACCCACCCACCCACCCACTCACTCACCCACCCACTCACACACTCACTCACTCACCCACCCACTCACCCACTCACTCACTCACTCACACACTCACTGACCCACTCACTCACCCACCCACCCACTCACCCACTCACCCACTCACTCACCCACTCACCCACTCACCCACCCACCCACTCACTCACTCACCCACTCACTCACTCACTCACTCACCCACTCACCCACCCACCCACTCACCCACCCACCCCCTCACTCACTCACTCACCCACCCACCCACTCACCCACTCACCCACCCACTCACTCACCCACTCACCCACCCACCCACTCACCCACCCACTCACCGACCCGCTCACTCACCTACCCACCCACCCACTCACTCACCCACCCACTCACACACTCACTCACTCACCCACCCACCCACCCACCCCCTCACTCACTCACTCACCCACCCACTCACCCACCCACCCACCCACTCACTCACTCACTCACTCGCCCACCCACTCACCGACCCGCTCACTCACCCACCCACCCACTCACCCACCCACCCACCCACTCACCCACCCACTCACCCACCCACCCCACCCACCCACTCACCCACCCACTCACCCACCCACCCACTCACCCACCCACCCACCCACCCACCCACTCACTCACCCACTCACCCACCCACTCACTCACCCACCCACCCACACACCCACTCACCCACCCACTCACCCACCCACCCACCCACCCACCCACTCACTCACTCACTCACCACTCACCCCCTCACTCACCCACTCACCCACCTACCCACTCACTCACTCACCCACCCACTCACCCACTCACTCACCCACTCACCCACCTACCCACTCACTCACTCACCCACCCACTCACCCACTCACTCACTCACTCACTCACCCATCCACCCACTCACTCACTCACTCGCCCACCCACTCACCCACCCACTCACCGACCCGCTCACTCACCCACCCACCCACCCACTCACTCACCCACCCACTCACACACTCACTCACTCACCCACCCACTCACCCACTCACTCACTCACTCACACACTCACTGACCCACTCACTCACCCACCCACCCACTCACCACTCACCCACTCACCCACTCACTCACCCACTCACCCCACCCACCCACTCACTCACTCACCCACTCACTCACTCACCCACTCACCCACCCACCCACTCACCCACCCACCCACCCACCCACCCACCCCCTCACTCACTCACTCACCCACCCACCCACTCACCCACTCACCCACTCACTCACCCACTCACCCACCCACCCACTCACCCACCCACTCACCGACCCGCTCACTCACCCACCCACCCACCCACTCACTCACCCACCCACTCACACACTCACTCACTCACCCACCCACCCACCCACCCACCCACCCACCCACCCACCCCCTCACTCACTCACTCACCCACCCACTCACCCACCCACCCACCCACTCACTCACTCACTCACTCGCCCACCCACCCACTCCCGACCCGCTCACTCACCCACCCACCCACTCACCCACCCACCCACCCACTCACCCACCCACTCACCCACCCACCCACCCACCCACTCACCCACCCACTCACCCACCCACCCACTCACCCACCCACCCACCCACCCACTCACTCACCCACTCACCCACCCACTCACTCACCCACCCACCCACACACCCACTCACCCACCCACTCACCCACCCACCCACTCACTCACTCACTCACCCACTCACCCCCTCACTCACCCACTCACCCACCTACCCACTCACTCACCCACCCACTCACCCACTCACTCACTCACTCACCCACCCACCCACCCACCCACCCACTCACTCACTCACTCACCCACCCACTCACTCACTCACCCACCCACTCACACACTCACTCATCCACCCACTCACCCACTCACTCACTCACTCACACACTCACTGACCCACTCACCCACCCACTCACCCACTCACTCACTCACCCACTCACCCACTCACCCACCCACCCACCCACTCACTCACTCACCCACTCACTCACTCACCCACCCACCCACCCACCCACCCCCTCACTCACCCACCCACTCACTCACCCACTCACCCACTCACTCACCCACCCACCCACTCACTCACCCACTCACCCACCCACTCACTCACCCACTCACCCACTCACTCACCCACCCACCCACCCACTCACTCACCCACCCACCCACTCACTCACCCACCCACTCACACACTCACTCATCCACCCACTCACCCACTCACTCACTCACTCACACACTCACTGACCCACTCACTCACCCACCCACCCACCCACTCACCACTCACCCACTCACCCACTCACTCACTCACCCACTCACCCACTCACCCACCCACCCACTCACTCACTCACCCACTCACTCACTCACCCACCCACCCACCCCCTCACTCACCCACCCACTCACTCACCCACTCACCCACTCACTCACCCACCCACCCACTCACTCACCCACTCACCCACCCACTCACTCACCCACTCACCCACTCACTCACCCACCCACCCACCCACTCACTCACCCACTCACTCACTCACTCACTCACCCACCCACCCACCCACCCACCCACTCACCCACCCACCCACCCACCCCCTCACTCACTCATTCACCCACCCACTCACCCACCCACCCACTCACTCACTCGCCCACCCACTCACCCACCCACTCACCGACCCGCTCACTCACCCACCCACCCACTCACCCACCCACTCACCCACCCACCCACTCACCCACCCACCCACCCACCCACCCACCCACTCACCCACCCACCCACCCACCCACTCACCCACCCACCCACCCACTCACCCACCCACTCACCCACCCACCAACTCACCCACCCACCCACCCACTCACCCACCCACCCACCCACTCACCCACCCACCCACTCACCCACCCACCCACCCACTCACCCACCCACCCACCCACTCACCCACCCACCCACCCACTCACCCACTCACCACTCACTGGTGAGGGTGAGCAGGTCTGTGTGGTGAGCCGCGTATCGTGGACGTTGGAGGGGTCCCCTACCTGGTACCGGTTCCCTGGACACGGAAGGTGAGTGTCTGT
Source organism: Lampetra fluviatilis (assembly GCF_964198595.1). NCBI lineage: Eukaryota > Metazoa > Chordata > Hyperoartia > Petromyzontiformes > Petromyzontidae > Lampetra > Lampetra fluviatilis. Next base: position 3,822,045 of record NC_136345.1, on the reverse strand, counting down.
CCTGCTCACCACTCACCTGTACACTCACCTGTACACTCACCACTCACCTGTACACTCACCTGTACACTCACCTGTACACTCACCACTCACCTGTACACTCACCTGTACACTCACACACTCACACTCACTCACTCACACTCACTCGCACTCTCACACTCTCACACTCACTCACACACTCACTCACTCACTCATACACTCACCAGTACACTCACCCACTCACTCACTCACACACTCACACTCACTCACACACTTGGTCTGTGTGTGTGTGTGGTTCTGTGTCTGTGTGTGGGTCTGTGTGTGTGTGTGAGTCTGTGTGTGTGTGTGTGGGTCTGTGTGTGTGTGTGAGTCTGTGTGTTTGTGTGTGGGTCTGTGTGTGTGTGTGAGTCTGTGTGTGTGTGTGGGTCTGTGTGGGTCTGTGTGTCTGTGTGTGGGTCTGTGTGTGTGGGTCTGTGTGTGTGTGTGTAACTGTGTGTGTGTGTGTGTGTACACTGTGTGTATGTGTGTAACTGTGTGTGTGTGTGTAGGTGTACGACCTGTGCCGAGTGGCGCGGCTCGTGGGCCTGCCAGGAGGTTTCCTCGTCGGCGCCGGAGCCGCTAACGCCGGAGTGGTCGGCACCAACGCCGAGGTGAGTGAGAGCCTCCTCCTCACCAGCAGCTCCTCACCACCAGCTCCTCACCACCAGCTCCTCACCACCACCATCACCACCAGCTCCTCCTCACCACCAGCTCCTCACCACCACCATCACCACCACCATCACCACCACCACCATCACCACCACCACCACCACCCAGAGGTGGGACAAAGTCATTGTTATGCAAGTGCAAGTCGAGTCGCAAGTCATCAAATTCATGACTCGAGTCTGACTCGAGTCCAAGTCACGTGACTCGAGTCCACACCTCTGCCACCACCTCCCCACCATCAATGTCATCACCACCACCACCACCTCCCCACCACCATCACCACCACCACCTCCCCACCACCACCACCACCACCACCACAACCACCATCACCACCACCTCCCCACCATCACCACCATCACCACCACCACCACCATCACCACCACCACCACCATCACCACCACCACCATCACTTCCCCACCACCATCACCACCACCACCTCCCCACCACCATCACCACCACCACCACCACCACCACAACCACCACCTCCCCACCATCACCACCACCACCACCACCGCAACCACCATCACCACCACCACCATCACCACCACCACCACCACAACCACCATCACCACCACCTCCCCACCATCACCACCATCACCACCACCACCATCACCACCACCACCACCATCACCACCACCACCACCACAACCACCACCACCACCACCTCCCCACCATCACCATCACCACCACCACAACCACCATCAATGTCATCACCACCACCACCGCCATCACAACCACCACCACCATCACCACCACCACCATCACCACCACCACCACAACCACCATCACCACCACCTCCCCACCATCACCACCATCACCACCACCACCATCACCACCACCACCACCATCACCACCACCACCACCACAACCACCACCACCACCACCTCCCCACCATCACCACCATCACCATCACCACCACCACAACCACCATCAATGTCATCACCACCACCACCGCCATCACAACCACCACCACCATCACCACCACCACCATCACCACAACCACCACCACCACCACCTCCCCACCATCACCACCACCACCACAACCACCACCACCACCACCACCACCACCATCCGTTACTGTTCCACGTCTCCCCCCCACCACGTGACACAGCTGATGCCGAACCTGCTTGCGCCCAGCGGGGACCGCGCCCTGGTGAACCGCTCCTGGTACGCCAAGATCCGGCACCCGGAGTCCACCGCTAGCGCTGGAGGAGGTGGAGGAGGTGGAGCTGGTGGTGGAGGAGATGGTGGAGGTGAGGGTGATGGTGGTGGAGGAGATGGTGGAGGTGAGGGAGATGGTGATGGTGATGGTGGTGGTGGTGGAGGTGGAGGTGGTGGTGGTGGAGGAGATGGTGGTGGAGGTGGTGGTGGAGGTGGTGGTGGAGGTGGTGGTGGAGGTGGTGGTGGTGGAGGTGGTGGAGGTGGTGGTGGTGGAGGTGGTGGAGGTGCTGGTGGTGGAGGAGATGGTGGTGGAGGTGGTGGTGGAGGAGGTGATGGCGATGGTGGAGGTGGAGGAGGTGGTGGAGGAGGAGGTGGAGCAGGTGGAGCTGATGGAGGTGGAGGAGGTGGAGTTTTCGTGGTGCTGTGGTGGAGGAGGTGGAGGTGGTGGAGGTGGAGGTGATGGAGGAGGTTCGTGGTGCTGTGGTGGAGCAGGTGGAGATGGTGGAGCTGGTGGAGGTGATGGTGGAGGAGGTGGAGGTTCGTGGTGCTGTGGTGGAGCAGGAGGTGGAGCAGGTGATGGTGGAGCAGCAGAAGGTGGAGCACCAGGAGGTGGAGTGGAGGTCGTCACGGCGCGTTACGACTCCTGTGAGTCGGCGTTGCTCACCAACCTGCTGGTGTGCCGCGGTTTGCCGGGTCCGGTGAGTCCGTGGTGACCCACAGAGACCCATAAACACCCATAGAGACCCACAGAGACACCCACAGAGACCCACAGAGACCCACAGAGACCCACAGATGCCCATAGAGACCCACAGAGACCCATAGAGACCCACAGAGACACCCACAGAGACCCACAGAGACCCATAAACACCCATAGAGACCCACAGAGACACCCACAGAGACCCACAGAGACACATAGAGACCCACAGAGACCCACAGAGACCCACAGAGACCCACAGAGACCCACAGATGCCCATAGAGACACACAGAGACCCACAGAGACCCACAGAGACCCACAGAGTCCCACAGAGACCCACAGACACCCACAGAAACCCACAGACACCCACAGAGACCCACAGAGACCCACAGAGACCCATAGACACTCACAGAGACCCACAGAGACTCACAGACACCCACAGAGACCCACAGAGACCCACAAACCACCCACAGAAACCCACATACACCCACAGACACCCACAGACACCCACAGACACCCATAGACACCCACAGAGACCCACAAACCACCCACAGAAACCCACATACACCCACAGACACTCACAGACACCCACAGACACCCACAGACACCCATAGACACCCACAGAGACCCACAAACCACCCACAGACACCCATAGACACCCACAGAGACCCACAGACACCCACAGACACCCGCAGACACCCACAGACACGCACAGAGACCCACAGAGACCCACAGAGACCCACAAACATCCACAGAGACCCACAGAGACCCACAGAGACCCACAGACACCCACAGACACCCATAGAGACCCATAGACACCACAGAGACCCACAAACCACCCACAGACACCCATAGACACCCACAGAGACCCACAGACACCCACAGACACCCGCAGACACCCACAGACACGCACAGAGACCCACAGAGACCCACAGAGACCCACAAACATCCACAGAGACCCACAGAGACCCACAGAGACCCACAGACACCCACAGACACCCATAGAGACCCATAGACACCACAGAGACCCATAGACACCCACAGAGACCCACAGACACCCACAGAGACCCACAGAGACCCACAGAGACCCACAAACTCCCGCATAAACCCACAGAGACCGACAGAGACCCACAGAAACCCACAAACTCCCACATAAACCCACAGAGACCCACAGAAACCCACAGACACCCACAGAGACCCATAGAAACTCACAGAAACCCACAGACACCCACAGACACCCACAGACACCCACAGAGACCCACAGACACCCACAGACACCCACAGACACCCACAGAGACCCACAGACACCCACAGACACCCACAGACACCCACAGACACCCACAGAGACCCACAGACACCCACAGACACCCACAGACACCCACAGACACCCACAGAGACCCACAGACACCCACAGACACCCACAGACACCCACAGAGACCCACAGAGACCCACAGACACCCACAGACACCCACAGAGACCCACAGAGACCCGTAGCAATGACCCGGGCATCGCAAATGATATCGCTCCACCAAGTGGCTGATATTGCCATCGCGTGGAAATTCACAGCAGCAGCATCATCATCATCGTCATCGTAATCATCATCGTAATCATCATCATCGTAATCATCATCATCATCGTAATCATCATCATCATCATCGTAATCATCATCATCATCATCGTAATCGTCATCATCATCGTCATCATCATCGTAATCATCATCATCATCGTAATCATCATCATCATCATCGTAATCATCATCATCATCATCATCGTAATCATCATCATCATCATCATCATCGTAATCATCATCATCATCGTAATTATCATCATCATCATCGTAATCATCATCATCATCATCGTAATCATCATCGTCATCGTCATCGTAATCATCATCATCGTCATCATCATCATCATCGTAATCATCATCATCATCGTCATCATCGTAATCATCATCATCGTAATCATCATCATCATCGTCATCATCGTAATCATCATCATCATCATCATCGTAATCGTCATCATCGTAATCATCATCATCATCATCGTAATCATCATCGTCATCATCATCATCGTAATCATCATCATCATAATCATCATCATCATCGTAATCATCATCGTAATCATCATCATCATCATCATCGTAATCATCATCGTCATCATCATCATCGTAATCATCATCATCATAATCATCATCATCATCGTAATCATCATCGTAATCATCATCGTCATCATCATCATCGTAATCATCATCATCATCATCGTAATCATAATCATCATCATCGTAATCATCATCATCATCGTAATCATCATCATCATCATCGTAATCATCATCATCATCGTAATCATCATCGTCATCATCGTAATCATCATCATCATCGTCATCATTGTAATCATCATCATCATCGTAATCATCATCATCATCATCGTAATCATCATCATCATTGTAATCATCATCATCATCGTAATCATAATCATCATCATCATCGTAATCATCATCATCATCGTAATCATCATCATCATCGTAATCATCATCGTCATCATCGTAATCATCATCATCATCGTAATCATCATCATCATCGTCATCATTGTAATCATCATCATCATCGTCATCATCATCGTCATCATCGTAATCATCATTGTCATCGTAATCATCATCATCGTCATCATCATCATCATCGTCATCATCATCATCATCGTCATCATCATCGTCATCATCGTAATCATCATCATCATCATCATCGTAATCATCATCATCGTCATCGTCATCATCATCATCATCGTCATCATCGTAATCATCATCATCGTCATCATCGTAATCATCATCATCGTAATCATCATCATCATCGTCATCATCGTAATCATCATCATCATCATCGTAATCATCATCATCATCGTAATCATCATCATCATCATCGTAATCATCATCATCATCATCATCGTAATCATCATCATCGTAATCATCATCATCATCGTAATCATCATCATCGTAATCATCATCATCATCGTCATCATCGTAATCATCATCATCATCATCATCGTAATCATCATCATCGTAATCATCATCATCATCATCGTAATCATCATCATCATCATCATCATCGTAATCATCATCATCATCATCATCGTAATCATCATCATCGTAATCATCATCATCATCATCGTATTCATCATCATCGTAATCATCATCATCATCGTAATCATCATCATCATAATCATCATCGTAATCATCATCATCATCGTCATCATCGTAATCATCATCATCATCATCGTAATCGTCATCATCGTAATCATCATCATCATCATCGTAATCATCATCGTCATCATCATCATCGTAATCATCATCATCATAATCATCATCATCATCGTAATCATCATCGTAATCATCATCATCATCATCGTAATCATCATCGTCATCATCATCATCGTAATCATCATCATCATAATCATCATCATCATCGTAATCATCATCGTAATCATCATCGTCATCATCATCATCGTAATCATCATCATCATCATCATAATCATAATCATCATCATCGTAATCATCATCATCATCGTAATCATCATCATCATCATCGTAATCATCATCATCATCGTAATCATCATCGTCATCATCGTAATCATCATCATCATCGTCATCATTGTAATCATCATCATCATCGTAATCATCATCATCATCATCGTAATCATCATCATCATTGT
>NC_136345.1:3793307-3805807 GCF_964198595.1 Lampetra fluviatilis | reverse complement strand
CCCCTCCACCCCCCTCCCCTCCACCCCCCTCCACCCCCCCTCCCCTCCACCCCCCTCCACCCCCCCTCCCCTCCACCCCCCTCCCCTCCACCCCCCCTCCCCTCCACCCCCCCTCCCCTCCCCTCCACCCCCCTCCCCTCCACCCCCCCATGACTCGAGTCCACACCTCTGCGGGTAAGGAATCAAAACCCGTTTGCGACCTTTGCCTGGACTCCACTGCCATCGAATATTCCATCCGATGAGTCACTCGGTTATAGGGTTTATTCAAATCCCCGCCTTGAGAATTCGTTGGCGGCAGGAGGTCACGTGACAGACCCAGCGGGTGCCACGGGTCGACTGACTGAGATGAGTGGCCGATGCACCACCTGCTGTGCCAGGCTAGGTGCACCAGGTGGTCACGTGACAGACCCAGCGGGTGCCACGGGCCGACTGAGATGTGTAGCCGATGCACCACCAGCTGTGCCAGGCTAGGTGCATCAGGAGGTCACGTGACAGACCCAGCGGGTGCCACGGGTCGACTGAGATGAGTGGACGATGCACCAGCTGTGCCCCCTGCTGTGCCAGGCTAGGTGCACCAGCACCTCTGCCCCCGACTGTGCCAGGCTAGGTGCACCACCACCTCTGCCCCCGACTGTGCCAGGCTAGGTGCACCACCACCTCTGCCCCCTGCTGTGCCAGGCTAGGTGCACCACCACCTCTGCCCCCTGCTGTGCCAGGCTAGGTGCACCACCACCTCTGCCCCCGACTGCCAACTTGCTGTGTGATTGTGAGATTTCTGCTGGCAGACATACAAGTGGTTTAACTGTGTCTCTCTCTGGGTCTCTGTGTCTCTCTCTGGGTCTGTCTCTCTCCGTCTCTCTGTCTCTGTGTCTCTGTCTCTATCTGTGTCTCTGGGTCTGTCTCTCTGTGTCTCTGTGTGTGTGTCTCTCTCTCTCTGTCTCTGTGTCTCTCTGTGTCTCTGTCTGTCTCTGTGTCTCTGTCTCTGTGTCTTTGTGTCTCTCTCTGTGTCTCTGTGTCTGTGTCTCTGTCTGTCTCTGTGTCTCAGTGTGTGTCTCTGTGTCTCACAGTGTGTGTCTCTGTGTCTCTCTCTGTGTCTCTGTCTGTCTCTGTGCCTCAGTGTGTCTCTGTGTCTCACAGTGTGTGTCTCTGTGTCTATGTCTCTGTGTGTCTGTGTCTCTGTGTCTCACAGTGTGTGTCTCTGTGTCTCTGTGTGTCTGTCTATCTGTGTCTGTGTCTCTCTCTCTGTGTGTCTGTGTCTCACAGTGTGTGTCTCTGTGTCTCTGTGTGTCTGTGTCTCACAGTGTGTGTCTCTGTGTCTGTGTCTCTGTGTGTCTGTGTCTCACAGTGTGTGTCTCTCTCTCTGTGTCTCTGTGTCTCACAGTGTGTGTGTCTCTGTCTCTGTGTCTCACAGTGTGTCTCTGTGTCTGTGTCTCTGTCTCTCTCTCTGTGTGTCTGTCTCTGTGTGTCTGTGTCTCACAGTGTGTGTCTCTGTGTCTGTGTCTCTGTGTCTGTGTCTCACAGTGTGTGTCTCTGTGTCTGTGTCTCTGTCTGTGTCTCTGTGTCTCACAGTGTGTGTGTCTCTGTGTCTCTGTGTCTGTGTCTCACAGTGTGTGTCTCTGTGTCTGTGTCTCTGTCTCTGTGTCTCTGTGTCTGTGTCTCACAGTGTGTGTCTCTGTGTCTGTGTCTCTGTGTCTCTGTGTGTCTGTGTCTCACAGTGTGTGTCTCTGTGTCTGTGTCTCTGTCTGTGTCTCTGTGTCTGTGTCTCACAGTGTGTGTCTCTGTGTCTGTGTCTCTGTGTCTCTGTGTCTGTGTCTCACAGTGTGTGTCTCTGTGTCTGTCTCTGTGTCTCTGTGTCTGTGTCTCACAGTGTGTGTCTCTGTGTCTGTGTCTCTGTGTCTCTGTGTCTGTGTCTCACAGTGTGTGTCTCTGTGTCTGTGTCTCTGTGTGTCTGTGTCTCACAGTGTGTGTCTCTGTGTCTCTGTCTGTGTCTCTGTGTCTCTGTGTCTGTGTCTCACAGTGTGTGTCTCTGTGTCTGTGTCTCTGTCTGTGTCTCTGTGTCTGTGTCTCACAGTGTGTGTCTCACAGTGTGTGTCTCTGTGTCTGTGTCTCTGTCTGTGTCTCTGTGTCTGTGTCTCACAGTGTGTGTCTCTGTGTCTGTCTCTGTGTCTCTGTGTCTGTGTCTCACAGTGTGTGTCTCTGTGTCTGTGTCTCTGTGTCTCTGTGTCTGTGTCTCACAGTGTGTGTCTCTGTGTCTGTGTCTCTGTGTGTCTGTGTCTCACAGTGTGTGTCTCTGTGTCTGTGTCTCTGTCTGTGTCTCTGTGTCTGTGTCTCACAGTGTGTGTCTCTGTGTCTGTGTCTCTGTGTCTCTGTGTGTCTGTGTCTCACAGTGTGTGTCTCTGTGTCTGTGTCTCTGTGTCTCTGTGTGTCTGTGTCTCACAGTGTGTGTCTCTGTGTCTGTGTCTCTGTGTGTCTGTGTCTCACAGTGTGTGTCTCTGTGTCTATGTCTCTGTGTCTCTGTGTCTCTGTGTCTGTGTCTCACAGTGTGTGTCTCTGTGTCTGTGTCTCTGTGTCTCTGTGTGTCTGTGTCTCACAGTGTGTGTCTCTGTGTCTCTGTGTCTCTGTGTCTGTGTCTCACAGTGTGTGTCTCTGTGTCTGTGTCTCTGTGTCTCTGTGTGTCTGTGTCTCACAGTGTGTGTCTCTGTGTCTGTGTCTCTGTGTGTCTGTGTCTCACAGTGTGTGTCTCTGTGTCTCTGTCTGTGTCTCTGTGTCTCTGTGTCTGTGTCTCACAGTGTGTGTCTCTGTGTGTGTGTCTCTGTCTGTGTCTCTGTGTCTGTGTCTCACAGTGTGTGTCTCTGTGTCTGTCTCTGTGTCTCTGTGTCTGTGTCTCACAGTGTGTGTCTCTGTGTCTGTGTCTCTGTGTCTCTGTGTCTGTGTCTCACAGTGTGTGTCTCTGTGTCTGTGTCTCTGTGTGTCTGTGTCTCACAGTGTGTGTCTCTGTGTTTCTGTCTGTGTCTCTGTGTCTCTGTGTCTGTGTCTCACAGTGTGTGTCTCTGTGTGTGTGTCTCTGTCTGTGTCTCTGTGTCTGTGTCTCACAGTGTGTGTCTCTGTGTCTGTCTCTGTGTCTCTGTGTCTGTGTCTCACAGTGTGTGTCTCTGTGTCTGTGTCTCTGTGTCTCTGTGTCTGTGTCTCACAGTGTGTGTCTCTGTGTCTGTGTCTCTGTGTGTCTGTGTCTCACAGTGTGTGTCTCTGTGTCTCTGTCTGTGTCTCTGTGTCTCTGTGTCTGTGTCTCTGTGTCTGTGTCTCACAGTGTGTGTCTCTGTGTCTGTGTCTCTGTGTGTCTGTGTCTCACAGTGTGTGTCTCTGTGTCTGTGTCTCTGTCTGTGTCTCTGTGTCTGTCTCACAGTGTGTGTGTCTCTGTGTCTCTGTGTGTCTGTGTCTCACAGTGTGTGCGCTAGAGACATGAAGCTGGTGACTTTGTATTGAAATCGGTTCCAGCGCCTTTGCTGCTGGCAGCAATCAAAGTGTGTTTACAAGTCAAAGTCCCTCTCGGTGTCTCTGTCTGTGTCTCTCTGTCTCTGTCTGTTTCTGTGTCTCTCTCTGTCTCACTCTGTCTGTGTCTCTGTCTGTGTCTCTCTGTCTCTCTCTGTCTGTGTCTCTCTCTGTGTCTCTGTCTCACTCTCTGTCTCTCTCTGTCTCACTCTGTCTGTGTGTCTCTCTCTCTGTCTTTGTCTCTCTGTCTCTCTGTGTCTGTGTCTCACTCTGTCTGTGTCTCTCTGTCTCACTCTGTCTGTTTCTCACTCTGTGTCTCTGTCTCACTCTGTCTCTCTCTGTCTCTGTGTGTCTCTCTGTCTCACTCTGTCTGTGTCTCTCTGTGTGTCTCTGTGTGTCTCTCTGTCTCTCTGTCTCTCTGTGTATCTGTGTGTCTCTCTGTCTCTCTCTGTCTCTCTGTGTCTCTGTGTGTCTCTCTGTCTCTCTCTGTCTCTCTGTGTCTCTGTGTGTCTCTCTGTCTCTCTCTGTCTCTCTGTGTCTCTGTGTGTCTCTCTGTCTCTCTCTGTCTCTCTGTGTCTCTGTGTGTCTCTCTGTCTCCCTCTGTCTGTGTCTCTCTGTGTCTGTCTCTGTGTCTCTGTCTCTCTCTGTCTCTCTGTGTCTCTGTGTGTCTCTCTGTCTCTCTCTGTCTGTTTCTCACTCTGTGTCTATCTGTGTCTCTGTCTCACTCTGTCTGTGTCTCTGTGTGTCTCTCTGTCTCACTCTGTCTGTTTCTCACTCTGTGTCTATCTGTGTCTCTGTCTCACTCTGTCTGTGTCTCTGTGTGTCTCTCTGTCTCACTCTGTCTGTTTCTCACTCTGTGTCTATCTGTGTCTCTGTCTCACTCTGTCTGTGTCTCTGTGTGTCTCTCTGTCTCACTCTGTCTGTTTCTCACTCTGTGTCTATCTGTGTCTCTGTCTCACTCTGTCTGTGTCTCTGTGTGTCTCTCTGTCTCACTCTGTCTGTTTCTCACTCTGTGTCTATCTGTGTCTCTGTCTCACTCTGTCTGTGTCTCTGTGTGTCTCTCTGTCTCACTCTGTCTGTTTCTCACTCTGTGTCTATCTGTGTCTCTGTCTCACTCTGTCTGTGTCTCTGTGTGTCTCTCTGTCTCACTCTGTCTGTTTCTCACTCTGTGTCTATCTGTGTCTCTGTCTCACTCTGTCTGTGTCTCTGTGTGTCTCTCTGTCTCACTCTGTCTGTTTCTCACTCTGTGTCTATCTGTGTCTCTGTCTCACTCTGTCTGTGTCTCTGTGTGTCTCTCTGTCTCACTCTGTCTGTTTCTCACTCTGTGTCTATCTGTGTCTCTGTCTCACTCTGTCTGTGTCTCTGTGTGTCTCTCTGTCTCACTCTGTCTGTTTCTCACTCTGTGTCTATCTGTGTCTCTGTCTCACTCTGTCTGTGTCTCTCTGTCTCACTCTGTCTGTTTCTCACTCTTTCTGTGTCTCTCTGTGTCTCTGTCTCATTCTGTCTCACTCTGTCTGTTTCTCACTGTGTCTCTCTGTCTCACTCTGTCTGTGTGTCTCTCTCTCTGTCTTTGTCTCTCTGTTTCACTCTGTCTCTCTCTGTCTCTGTCTTACTCTGTCTGTTTCTCACTCTGTCTGTGTCTCTCTGTCTCACTCTGTCTCTCTCTGTCTGTCTCTGTCTCTCTCTGTCTGTGTCTTTCTGTCTCTCTCTGTCTCTGTGTCTCTCTGTGTCTCTGTCTCACTCTGTCTCTCTGTCTCTCTGTGTCTGTCTATCTGTGTCTCTCTGTGTCTGTCTCTGTGTCTCTGTCTCACTCTGTCTGACTCTCTCTCTCTCTCTGTCTGTCTGTCTCTCTGTCTCATTCTGTATTTCTCTCTCTGTCTTTGTCTGTGTCTCTGTCTCTCTCACTGTCTCTCTGTCTCTCTCTCTCTGTCTCTCACTGTCTCTATGTGTCTCTCACTGTCTCTCTGTGTCTCTGTCTCTCTGTGTCTCTCACTGTCTCTCTGTGTCTCTCACTGTCTCTCTGTGTCTCTGTCTCTCTGTGTCTCTCACTGTCTCTCTGTGTCTCTGTCTCTCTGTGTCTCTGTCTCTCTGTGTCTCTCACTGTCTCTCTGTGTCTCTGTCTCTCCGTGTCTCTCACTGTCTCTCTGTGTCTCTCACTGTCTCTCTGTGTCTCTGTCTCTCTGTGTCTCTCACTGTCTCTCTGTGTCTCTGTCTCTCCGTGTCTCTGTCTCTCCGTGTCTCTGTCTCTCTGTGTCTCTGTCTCTCTATGTCTCTCACTGTCTCTCTGTGTCTCTGTCTCTCCGTGTCTCTGTCTCTCTGTGTCTCTGTCTCTCTGTGTCTCTCACTGTCTCTCTGTGTCTCTGTCTCTCTGTGTCTCTGTCTCTCTGTGTCTCTCACTGTCTCTCTGTGTCTCTCACTGTCTCTCTGTGTCTCTGTCTCTCTGTGTCTCTCACTGTCTCTCTGTGTCTCTGTCTCTCTGTGTCTCTGTCTCTCTGTGTCTCTCACTGTCTCTCTGTGTCTCTGTCTCTCTGTGTCTCTGTCTCTCTGTGTCTCTCACTGTCTCTCTGTGTCTCTCACTGTCTCTCTGTGTCTCTGTCTCTCTGTGTCTCTCACTGTCTCTCTGTGTCTCTGTCTCTCTGTGTCTCTCACTGTCTCTCTGTGTCTCTGTCTCTCTGTGTCTCTGTCTCTCTGTGTCTCTCACTGTCTCTCTGTGTCTCTGTCTCTCTATGTCTCTGTCTCTCTGTGTCTCTCACTGTCTCTCTGTGTCTCTGTCTCTCTGTGTCTCTGTCTCTCTGTGTCTCTCACTGTCTCTCTGTGTCTCTCACTGTCTCTCTGTGTCTCTGTCTCTCCGTGTCTCTGTCTCTCTGTGTCTCTGTCTCTCTATGTCTCTGTCTCTCTGTGTCTCTCTCTGTCTCTCTGTGTCTCTCACTGTCTCTCTGTGTCTCTGTCTCTCCGTGTCTCTGTCTCTCCGTGTCTCTGTCTCTCTGTGTCTCTGTCTCTCTATGTCTCTGTCTCTCTGTGTCTCTCTCTGTCTCTCTGTGTCTCTCACTGTCTCTCTGTGTCTCTGTCTCTCCGTGTCTCTGTCTCTCTGTGTCTCTCACTGTCTCTCTGTGTCTCTGTCTCTCTGTGTCTCTGTCTCTCTGTGTCTCTCACTGTCTCTCTGTGTCTCTCACTGTCTCTCTGTGTCTCTGTCTCTCTGTGTCTCTCACTGTCTCTCTGTGTCTCTGTCTCTCTGTGTCTCTGTCTCTCTGTGTCTCTCACTGTCTCTCTGTGTCTCTGTCTCTCTGTGTCTCTGTCTCTCTGTGTCTCTGTCTCTCTGTGTCTCTGTCTCTCTGTGTCTCTCACTGTCTCTCTGTGTCTCTCACTGTCTCTCTGTGTCTCTGTCTCTCTGTGTCTCTGTCTCTCTGTGTCTCTGTCTCTCTGTGTCTCTCACTGTCTCTCTGTGTCTCTGTCTCTCTGTGTCTCTCACTGTCTCTCCGTGTCTCTGTCTCTCTGTGTCTCTCACTGTCTCTCTGTGTCTCTGTCTCTCTGTGTCTCTCACTGTCTCTCTGTGTCTCTGTCTCTCTGTGTCTCTCACTGTCTCTCCGTGTCTCTGTCTCTCTGTGTCTCTCACTGTCTCTCCGTGTCTCTGTGTATTTCGTATCGGAATCGCCTCCAGTGTTGTCACTGTTGACGGCAATAAAATCTGTTCAAAAAGTCAAAAGTCAAAAGTCAAAAAGTCAAAAGTCAAAAGTCAAAAAGTCAAAAGTCAAAAGTCAAAAAGTCAAAAAGTCAAAAGTCAAAAGTCAAAAAGTCAAAAAGTCAAAAGTCAAAAAGTCAAAAAGTCAAAAGTCAAAAAGTCAAAAGTCAAAAGTCAAAAGTCAAAAGTCAAAAGTCAAAAAGTCAAAAGTCAAAAGTCAAAAGTCTCTGTCTGTCTGTCTCTCTGCCCCCTCCTCCTCCCTCTCTACCAAAGGCTGCGAAACGAAACACAGAAGCCGACTCAGCAGCAGCAAGTCGGAGACAAACAGAGGCGCGGGGAGAGACACAGACGGAGAGAGACGCAGACGGAGAGAGACGCAGACGGAGAGAGACGCAGACGGAGAGAGACGCAGACGGAGAGAGACACAGACGGAGAGAGACAGACGGAGAGAGACACAGACGGAGAGAGACGCAGACGGAGAGAGACGCAGACGGAGAGAGACACAGACGGAGAGAGACAGACGGAGAGAGACACAGACGGAGAGAGACGCAGACGGAGAGAGACGCAGACGGAGAGAGACGCAGACGGAGAGAGACGCAGACGGAGAGAGACACAGAGACTCACGGAGAGAGACGCGGAGTTCTGCTGTGTTGTCAATCAGGTGGGTGACACACAGACACAGACAAAGCTCCCCCGGGTAGCCTCTAGCAGGGCTGTAGGGGCAAGTGCTGCTAGTAGTAGCGAGTAGCACCACCTATGTTGTACACACACAGACAGAGGCAAAGCTCCCCCGGGTAGACTCTAGCTGGGCTGTAGGGGCAAGTGCTTGCTAGTAGCAGCAGCAGCAGCGCCTATGAAGGCTACCGGCACTGTGGCACACACACAGAGGGGATGGAGTGAGTGGTTGAGTGAGTGAGTGGTTGAGTGAGTGGTTGAGTGAGTGGTTGAGTGAGTGAGTGGTTGAGTGAGTGGTGGAGTGAGTGAGTGGTGGAGTGAGTGAGTGAGTGGTTGAGTGAGTGGTGGAGTGAGTGGTGGAGTGAGTGAGTGAGTGGTTGAGTGAGTGGTGGAGTGAGTGGTTGAACGAGTGGCACCACCTATGTTGTACACACAGACAAAGCTCCCCCAGGTAGCCTCTAGCAGGGCTGTAGGGGCAAGTGCTGCTAGTAGCAAGTAGCACCACCTATGATGTACACACACAGACAAAGCTCCACCGGGTAGCCTCTAGCAGGGCTGTAGGGGCAAGTGCTGCAGATGGAGATGGTGGTGGTGTAAGAGAGAGAGAGAGCTCAGGGTGTTTGTGATGGTGGTGATGATGGGGGAAGTCTGCCAAAAACAACCTCCTACCTCCTCGTGGTGCCGGACGGCAACGCTGTGGTGAGGGCCAATTCTGATTGGCCTCTCCCCTCATGGCGTCTGTGACCACCACAGCGGCCAAATGGGGGCTCTGGATGGGTGCGAGGGGCTGGTAACCCCTCCACCTTCAGTTAATTACCACCAAAGCACAATTTTAAAATGTATTAAGCTTGTGCCGGAGGCCCCGGGGGGACAGGCGTCTATGACGTCTCCTGACCAAACCCCAATTGGCGGAGCCAGGAGATTGAATCTTCACCATCGGGGCTCCTCCAGAAACAACGAAAAACCATTGCGGATGGCCACGTGGAATGTTGGAACGCTCACTGCAGAGGAGAGGCTGCCACTCCTCTGTCGGGAGCTGGACCGGTACCGCCTGGATCTCGGTGGCATTCAGGAGGTCCGGTGGACCGGTTCTGGCTCCTGCCACCGTGAGGGGTGGACAGTCCTCCACTCGGGGCAGGAAACTGCCAAACAACAGGGAGTGGTTCTTCTTCTGAACAAAAGAATGAAGGGGGCGTGGGAGCGTGGCGGTGAGGTGTGGGAAGCTGTAAGCCCCAGAATACTTTGGGCTCGCCTTCCCATCAACCAGAGGCGAGGAGTGGTGGTCGTGATTACTTATGCCCCCACCGAAGACGAACATCCGTGGAGGGATGCAGGCAAAGCCGATGAGTCAGACGCTTTCTATGACCTCCTGTCACAGGTGCTGGCTAAAGTGGCCACTCGGGACAGAGTCATCTTGTTGGGTGACTTCAATGCCCGAGTTGGTCATGATGCTGGCACCTGGTCTGGAGTGATTGGAAGGCATGGGCCAGATCAGCTCAATAATAACGGCAGGAGGCTGCTAGATTTTTGTGCGGCCCATGGGCTTGTAATTACCAACACGCTCTTCCGGCATCGGCGCATCCACACAACATCATGGATACATGCCGGGTCCAAGCAAGAACATCTGCTGGACTACATAGTGACAGACCAGCGGATGCGAGCCCATGTCCTTGACACCAGGACCTACCGTGGAGCTGATCTGACCTCTGACCATCGACTAGTCATCTGTAAGATGCGCCTGCCATTCTTCCACTCCGGTGGTGGGTGTACACCCAGGACCCAATTCAAACCCTTAGTGGCCTGGTCTCAGTTAGCTGATGAAAGTTGCAAGTGAGAATTTCATCATCGCTTGCGGCTGGGGTTGGCATCGTCCCCCACTCCTCCTGATGTCGAGGGTAAATGGGCGAGGTTTAGGACTGTGGCTCATGCAGCTGCAATGGCTGCTTTGGGTACGCGGTCCAGACCTCCCCAGAGACCTTGGCTGACAGAGGAGGTGTTCAGGCTGGCTGAGAAAAGCGACAGGCCCACTCTCATAAGCTACAGCATCCCATGTCGGAGAATGAGGAGGTTTACCGCAGCCTTCACTCGGAGGTTCGGAGAGCCGTGAGGCGCTGCAAGGATGGGTGGTGGTCGCGGGTTGCTGAGGAGATGGAGTCTGCCTCAATGGCCCGCGATCACAAATCGCTCTTTAACTTCATCAAAAAGTAACCTGCAGCGCCACACCTATTACCATGATTAGGGGAAATAACAACGATCCAATCTCCAACCCCCAGGAACAGGTTTGCAGATTTGCTGAGCATTTCTGTGAGGTCCTGGGGGAGGGAAAATCTCTCAGCCAGGAAAACATCATGGCACAAAGTGGGGATAACCCTGCTGAGGCTGCGGTGCCTCAAATATTGGAAGAGGTCACCCCCTGTGAGTGGCTGGCTGAGGTGCCATCTGTTGAGGAAGTACTGAAGGCGATCCGGAGTCTGAGACCGGGAAAGGCACCGGGCAGAGATGATCTCCCAAGCGAAATGCTGAGGGAGGGTGGCGTTTATGCACAGACTGCCCTATATGACATCATAACAACAGTCTGGGCCACTGGACGGGTTCCGCAGGATTGGAAGGATGCCCTGGTGGTCCCCCTCTTTAAGAAGGGGGACCGCACAGACTGTAACAACTACAGGGGCATCTCACTCCTCAGTGTGCTGGGAAAGGTCTTGGCATTATTCAACATCGCCTTGCTAGGCACGCTGAGGAGAGGCTTGCGGAGCCCCAATGCGGTTTCAGGAAAGGGCGGTCCTGCACAGACGCCATATTTTCTTTCCGTCTGCTACAGCAGAGGTGTAGGGAATTCCAACAAGACCTACATCTCTGCTTTATTGACCTGGTCAAGGCCTATTTGGTACAGATATAATGGGAGGCTGATCGATGCCCGGGTGCGGTTAAGGGATGGCTCCCTATTGGTCAACCACGTTATGTATGCCGATGATTTGGTAATAGCTGCTCATTCAGAAGAGGAGTTGGAGACGCTGCTGCTGAGACTGGAGCGTGCCACTAAGAGGTGGGGCCTTACCATCAGCCCCACCAAAACGAAGCACCTGCCTGGGTATTTTGTACCATCGGACACTCCACCCCCACAACTCCCAATCGGTGATGGGGCAGTTGTGGAGAGAGTGGAGAGTTTCCCATACCTGGGCAGTGTGCTCATGACCGGCTCCGGTTTGACAGCAGAAGTCTCACTCCGAATCAGTCGAGCGGCATTATCTTTTCATCGGTTGCGTAACGCTGTGTGGAAGCTACCTGGTCTGTTGCTCTGCACGAAGCTTCGGGTCTTCTCGGCCACGGTCATTCCCTCCCTTCTCTACGCTTGCGAAATGTGGACCCCCCTAATGGAGCATCTTCGCCGGTTAGAAACATTTAGGCTGGCCTGCCTACGATCCATCCTGGGTTTAATCTGCAGGCTGGATTGTGAGGAGCTCACAAATCCTTGAAAGATCTGGGCAAAGTCCCATCGGTGAACTCCTCCGGCAGGCAAGGCTGCGTTGGCTGGGCCATGTAGCCCGCATGCCCAGCCACCGCATGCCTAAACAGCTTTTATTCGGCCGGATCGAGGGGGCTAAACGGGCGCGGCACGGGCTAGAGAAGAGATGGAGTGATGTGGCACAGGAGGACGTGGAGCTGAGTGGACTTGCTGATGACTGGTACCAGCGGTGTCAAGATCGGCCTCAGTGGAGGAGGCTCGTGAAGGACGCTACTGGGCAGATGGAGGCAGTCGCCCTCCAACAACAACGGAGGGCGGAGGAGCGACGCTCACAACAACGAGCGGAGCGCTGGGTGGCTAAAGCACAGCAAGTTGGCACAGTGGGGGCAAAGGTGGTGCATCAGCCAGTCATCTCGGTCATCTCAGTCAGTCGACCCGTGGCACCTGCTGGGTCTGCCCCGTGATCTCCTGCCAGCGGGCGTTCGACACTTCACGTGGCCTCAAGGTGCACATGGCCTGGCACAAGCGTCGTGGTGACGTCACCACCACTTAGTGGCGAATGGCGGTTGTTGTTGTTGTTGGTGGTGGGGGTGAAAGAGAGAGATGAGGGTGTTTGTGGTGATGGTGGTGATGGTGGTGGTGTAAGAGAGATGGTGATGGTGGTGGTGATGGTAGTGGTGATGGTGGTGGTGGTGGTGGTGGTGTAAGAGAGAGATAGGGGTGTTTGTGATGGTGGTGGTGATGGTGGTGATGGTAGAGGTGATGGTGGTGATGGTGGTGT
This sequence comes from Lampetra fluviatilis, assembly GCF_964198595.1. Classification (NCBI taxonomy): domain Eukaryota; kingdom Metazoa; phylum Chordata; class Hyperoartia; order Petromyzontiformes; family Petromyzontidae; genus Lampetra; species Lampetra fluviatilis. The sequence goes on along the minus strand of NC_136345.1, from coordinate 3,793,717 downwards.
AAGAGAGAGATGGTGGTGGTGTAAGAGAGAGATAAGAGTGTTTGTGGTGATGGTGGTGATGGTGGTGATGGTGGTGGTGTAAGAGAGATGGTGATGGTGGTGGTGATGGTAGTGGTGATGGTGTAGGAGAGAGATGGTGATGGTGTAAGAGACAGAGATAAGAGTGTTTGTGATGATGGTGGTGATGATGGTGATGGTGGTGATGGTGGTGATGTAGGAGAGAGATGGTGGTGGTGGTGGTGGTGGTGATGATGTAAGAGAGAGAGATAGGGGTGTTTGTGATGGTGGTGGTGATGGTGGTGATGGTGGAGGTGATGGTGGTGATGTAGGAGAGAGATGGTGATGGTGTAAGAGACAGAGATAAGAGTGTTTGTGATGGTGGTGATGGTGGTGATAGTGGTGGTGGTGTA
>NC_136345.1:3785807-3788307 GCF_964198595.1 Lampetra fluviatilis | reverse complement strand
GTCTGTGGGTCTCTGTGTGATGGTGAGTCTGTGGGTCCTCTATGTGAGTCTGTGGATCTCTATGTGAGTCTGTGGGTCTCTATGTGAGTCTGTGGGTCTCTGTGTGAGTCTGTGGGTCTCTGTGTGAGTCTGTGGGTCTCTGTGTGAGTCTGTGGGTCTCTGTGTGATGGTGAGGTCTGTGGGTCTCTATGTGAGTCTGTGGGTCTCTATGTGAGTCTGTGGGTCTCTTGTGTGAGTCTGTGGGTCCTCTGTGTGAGTCTGTGGGTCTCTGTGTGATGGTGAGTCTGTGGGTCTCTATGTGAGTCTGTGGGTCTCTATGTGAGTCTGTGGGTCTCTATGTGATGGTGAGTCTGTGGGTCCTCTGTGTGATGGTGAGTCTGTGGGTCTCTGTGTGATGGTGAGTCTGTGGGTCTCTGTGTGGCTGCAGGAACTGAAATGTGCCGTGCAAGTCCCAATGAGAAACCCCAGCACGGGCAGACGGCAGTGGTGAATCTACACCCCTACCACTTTACCATAGACCCCTATCACTTTACCATAGACCTCTACACATTACCATAGACCCCTATCACTTTACCATAGACCCCTATCACTTTACCATAGACCCATATCACTTTACCATAGACCCCTACCACTTTACCATAGACCCCTACCACTTTACCATAGACCCCTACCACTTTACCATAGACCCCTATCACTTTACCATGGACCCCTACCACTTTACCATAGACCCCTATCACTTTACCATGGACCCCTATCACTTTACCATGGACCCCTATCACTTTACCATGGACCCCTATCACTTTACCATAGACCCCTATCACTTTACCATAGACCCCTATCACTTTACCACAGACCTCTATCACTTTACCATAGACCCCTATCACTTTACCATAGACCCCTATCACTTTACCATAGACCCCTATCACTTTACCATACCCCTATCACTTTACCATAGACCCCTACCACTTTACCATAGACCCCTATCACTTTACCATAGACCCCTATCACTTTACCATAGACACCTTCACTTTACCATAGACCCCTATCACTTTACCATGGTCCCCTACCACTTTACCATAGACACCTTCACTTTACCATAGACACCTTCACTTTACCATAGACACCTTCACTTTACCATGGACCCCTATCACTTTACCATAGACCCCTTCGCTTTACCATAGACCCCTATCACTTTACCATAGACCCCTATCACTTTTACCATAGACCCCTATCACTTTACCATAGACCCTATCACTTTACCATAGACCCTATCACTTTACCATGGTCCCCTATCAATTTACCATAGACCCCCTATCACTTTACCCATAGACCCCTATCACTTTACCATGGTCCCCTACCACTTTACCATAGGCCCCTATCACTTTACCATGGTCCCCTATCACTTTACCATAGACCCCTATCACTTTACCATAGACACCTTCACTTTACCATAGACCCCTATCACTTTACCAATGGTCCCCTACCACTTTACCATAGACCCCTATCACTTTACCATAGACCCCTTCACTTTACCATAGACCCCTATCACTTTACCATAGACCCTATCACTTTACCATAGACCCTATCACTTTACCATGGTCCCCTATCACTTTACCATAGACCCCTATCACTTTACCATAGACCCCTATCACTTTACCATGGTCCCCTACCACTTTACCATAGACCCCTATCACTTTACCATGGTCCCGCTATCACTTTACCATAGACCCCTATCACTTTACCATAGACACCTTCACTTTACCATAGACCCCTATCACTTTACCATGGTCCCCTACCACTTTACCATAGACCCCTATCACTTTACCATAGACCCCTTCACTTTACCATGGACCCCTATCACTTTACCATAGAACCCTATCACTTTACCATAGACCCCTATCACTTTACCATGGTCCCCTATCACTTTACCATAGACCCCTATCACTTTACCATAGACCCCTATCACTTTACCATGGACCCCCTATCACTTTACCATAGACCCCTATCACTTTACCATAGACCCCTATCACTTTACCATAGACCCCTATCACTTTAGCATAGACCCCTATCACTTTACCATAGACCCCTATCACTTTACCATGGACCCCTATCACTTTACCATAGAACCCTATCACTTTACCATAGACCCCTATCACTTTACCATGGACCCCTATCACTTTACCATGGACCCCTATCACTTTAGCATAGACCCCTATCACTTTATCCATAGAACCCTATCACTTTACCATAGACCCCTATCACTTTACCATGGACCCCCTATCACTTTACCATAGACCCCCTATCACTTTACCATAGACCCCTATCACTTTAAGCATAGACCCCTATCACTTTACCATAGAACCCTATCACTTTACCATAGACCCCTATCACTTTACCATGGACCCCTATCACTTTACCATAGACCCCTATCACTTTACCATGGACCCCTATCACTTTACCATAGACCCCCTATCACTTTACCATAGACCCCTATCACTTT
>NC_136345.1:3749105-3785607 GCF_964198595.1 Lampetra fluviatilis | reverse complement strand
CGACACAGCCTAGCGACACAGCCTAGATACACAGCCTAGCGACACAGCCTAGGTACACAGCCTAGATACACAGCCTAGGTACACAGCCTAGATACACAGCCTAGATACACAGCCTAGATACACAGCCTAGGTACACAGCCTAGATACACAGCCTAGGTACACAGCCTAGATACACAGCCTAGGTACACAGCCTATGTACACAGCCTAGGTACACAGCCTAGGTACACAGTCTAGATACACAGCCTAGGTACACAGCCTAGCGACACAGCCTAGATACACAGCCTAGATACACAGCCTAGATACACAGCCTAGGTACACAGCCTAGGTACACAGCCTAGGTACACAGCCTAGGTACACAGCCTAGATACACAGCCTAGATACACAGCCTAGATACACAGCCTAGGTACACAGCCTAGGTACACAGTCTAGGTACATAGTCTAGATACACAGCCTAGGTACACAGCCTAGATACACAGCCTAGGTACACAGCCTAGGTACACAGTCTAGGTACACGGCCTAGATACACGGCCTAGCGACACGGCCTAGATACACGGCCTAGGTACACGGCCTAGGTACACAGTCTAGCGACACAGTCTAGGTACACAGCCTAGATACACGGCCTAGGTACACGGTCTAGGTACACGGCCTAGGTACACGGCCTAGGTACACGGCCTAGGTACACGGCCTAGGTACACGGCCTAGGTACACGGCCTAGGTACACGGCCTAGCGACACGGCCTAGATACACGGCCTAGGTACACGGCCTAGCGACACGGCCTAGGTACACGGCCTAGCGACACGGCCTAGGTACACGGCCTAGCGACACGGCCTAGGTACACGGCCTAGGTACACGGCCTAGCGACACGGCCTAGGTACACGGCCTAGCGACACGGCCTAGGTACACGGCCTAGGTACACGGCCTAGCGACACTGCCTAGGTACACGGCCTAGCGACACTGCCTAGGTACACGGCCTAGCGACACGGCCTAGATACACGGCCTAGCGACACGGCCTAGATACACGGCCTAGGTACACGGCCTAGCGACACTGCCTAGGTACACGGCCTAGCGACACGGCCTAGGTACACGGCCTAGGTACACGGCCTAGCGACACGGCCTAGGTACACGGCCTAGGTACATGGCCTAGCGACACTGCCTAGGTACACGGCCTAGCGACACGGCCTAGCGACACGGCCTAGCGACACGGCCTAGGTACACGGCCTAGGTACACGGCCTAGCGACACGGCCTAGGTACACGGCCTAGGTACACGGCCTAGCGACACGGCCTAGGTACACGGCCTAGCGACACGGCCTAGGTACACGGCCTAGGTACACGGCCTAGGTACACGGCCTAGCGACACGGCCTAGGTACACGGCCTAGGTACACGGCCTAGCGACACGGCCTAGGTACACGGCCTAGCGACACGGCCTAGGTACACGGCCTAGGTACACGGCCTAGCGACACGGCCTAGGTACACGGCCTAGCGACACGGCCTAGGTACACGGCCTGGGTACACGGCCTAGCGACACGGCCTAGCGACACGGCCTAGGTAGACGGCCTGGGTACACGGCCTAGCGACACGGCCTAGGTAGACGGCCTGGGTAGACGGCCTGGGTACACGGCCTGGGTACACGGCCTAGGTACACGGCCTGGGTACACGGCCTGGGTACACGGCCTAGGTACACGGCCTGGGTACACGGCCTAGGTACACGGCCTGGGTACACGGCCTAGGTACACGGCCTGGGTACACGGCCTAGCGACACGGCCTAGGTAGACGGCCTGGGTAGACGGCCTGGGTAGACGGCCTAGGTACACGGCCTGGGTACACGGCCTAGGTACACGGCCTGGGTACACGGCCTGGGTACACGGCCTGGGTACACGGCCTAGGTACACGGCCTGGGTACACGGCCTAGGTACACGGCCTGGGTACACGGCCTGGGTACACGGCCTGGGTACACGGCCTAGGTACACGGCCTAGGTACACGGCCTAGCGACACGGCCTGGGTACACGGCCTGGGTACACGGCCTAGGTACACGGCCTGGGTACACGGCCTGGGTACACGGCCTAGGTACACGGCCTGGGTACACGGCCTAGCGACACGGCCTAGGTACACGGCCTGGGTACACGGCCTGGGTACACGGCCTAGCGACACGGCCTGGGTACACGGCCTGGGTACACGGCCTGGGTACACGGCCTCACAAGGTCGTAGAGCCGGGAGTTCCAGAGTCCCACCACTGGCCCTCACAGCGTGCCAGGGTCCTCAGATGGCTGGTCGTGGGTCTTGGGTCTTGAGCTACAACTGGCCCCGATCGTCCAGGGAGCTGCCCTTTTATGCCTCGTCCCCAACGAGGGGTGGGGTTGTGCGCCCCCAGGTATCCCACAGAGCACACACAGCGCCCCCCCCGTTGGTGGCGCCAAGGGGCTTAAGTGTCTTGGTTGCCTGGGGTCCCAGAGCCCCCAGCAGCCCCTCCCCTCTTATGTCACTACACAGACACTCATACACTCACTCATACACAGATACACTCACACACACTCACACACACTCACACACACAGACACACACACTGACACACACACTGACACACTCACACACACTGACACACACTGACACACACACACACACACAGACACACACACACAGTGACACACACACAGACACACAGTGACACCCCGTGTCTCCCACAGGCCGTCTGGTACCCGTGAGCCCGCGTGTGTCTCGCTACCTGCCCGGCCTCTACTGCCTCAACGAGCGCGTGGTCCTCTCGGGGAGATGGAGTCACGGATTCATCGCCCTCGCCGCCGTGGGGGCCACCAACGTGGGCTCCATACGGGTTTACAGGGACCAGGTGGGGGTCACGGGGGTCACGGGGGGTCACGGGGGTCACGGGGGTCGGGTCAGATAGTTCACTCTGAATAACCCCGCCCCCCTCTCTCTCTCTCTCTCCTTCCTCCCCCCCCTCTCCTCCCCCTCCCTCCCCCTCCTTCTTCCTCCCCCCTCTCCCCCCCCGCCCCTCCCCCTCCTCCTCCCTCCCCCTCCTCCCTCCCACCCCCCCCCCTCCTCCTCCCTCCCCCCCCTCCTCCTCCCTCCCCCCCCTCCTCCTCCCTCCCCCTCCTCCCCTCTCCTCCCCTCCTCCCCTCCCCTCTCCTCCCCTCTCCTCCCCCTCCCCTCTCCTCCCCCTCCCCTCTCCTCCCCCTCCTCTCTCCCCTCTCCTCTCCCTCCCTCCCCCTCCTCCCTCCCCCTCCTCCCTCCTCCCCCTCCTCCCTCCTCCCTCCTCCCCCCTCCCCCTCCTCCCCCCCCCTTCTCTCCCCCCTCCCCCTCCTCCCCCCCCCTTCTCTCCCCCCCTCCCCCCCCCTTCTCTCCCCCCCTCCCCCCTTCTCTCCCCCCCTCCCCCCTTCTCTCCCCCCCTCCTCCTCCCCCTCCTCCCCCCCCCTTCTCTCCCCCCCCCCCCCTTCTCTCCCCCCCTCCCCTTCTCTCCCCCCCTCTCCCTCCCCCCCTCCTCCCCCTCCTCCCCCCCCTCCCCCCCCCTTCTCCCCCTCCTCCCCCCCCCCTTCTCTCCCCCCCTCTCCCTCTCCCCCTCCTCCCCCCCCCCTTCTCCCCCTCCTCCCCCCCCCCCCTTCTCTCCCCCCCTCTCCCTCCCCCCCTCCTCTCCCCTTCTCTCCCCCCCTCTCCCTCCCCCCTTCTCTCCCCCCCTCTCCCTCCCCCCCTCCCCCCCTCCTCCCCCCCCCCCCAGGAGCTGGAGACTAACTCCGCCCACCACCCCAGGGTGCCGTTCGTGGACCACTGCTTCGTGACCCCCCCCACCGCTCATCCCACCGCTCGCAGCGACCCCCACGGGGACGCGCTGATTGGTGGGCTGACCAATGAACTGACCAATGGACTGACCAATGGACTGACCAGTGGACTGACCAATGGACTGACCAGTGGACTGACCAGTGGACTGACCAATGGACTGACCAATGGACTGACCAGTGGACTGACCAATGGACTAACCAGTGGACTAACCAATGGACTGACCAATGGACTTCCCAATGGACTGACCAACGGACTGACCAACAGACTGACCAACGGACTGACCAATGGACTGACCAACGGACTGACCAACGGACTGACCAATGAACTGACCAATGGACTGACCAATGGACCGATCGCTGCCATACTGACCCCCGGCAGAAGATCGATGAGGTTAATGGACAATGACGAGGTGGTGGACGAGGTGGACAACGAGGTGGACAACGAGGTGGAGGCGTGGCCGGGTGGGGCCTGGGGACGCTGCGGGGGCCTGCGGGTGGACAAGGGTCACCCGCTGGGGGAGTTCAACTTGGGGTCAACCGTCGTGCTGCTCTTTGAGGCACCTGCCACCTTCAGATTCAGCGTCCGGCCCGGACAGAAGATCCGCTACGGGGAGGCGCTGGGAAACGTGTAGAACGTCTACACGTGTAGAACCAGAGGTCGCAAACGAGTTTTGATTCCGTACCCAGCCGGGTACAGGTAGCCGTATCCTACCCGTACCCGTACCCTACCCGATACCCGTACCCTACCCGATACCCGTACCCTACCCGATACCCGTACCCTACCCGTTACCCGTACCCTACCCGATACCCGCACCCTACCCGATACCCGCACCCTACCCGATACCCGCACCCTACCCGATACCCGCACCCTACCCGATACCCGCACCCTACCCGATACCCGTACCCTACCCGATACCCGGCTACCCGTACGGGTACGGGTACGGGTAGGCCGCGAGTCACTGGTGAGTCACCGTGATTGTCACTCATTTCCCAACGTCTTGTGTCTCTTCTCACAATTCAAGTTCCTAGAATCAACCCACCCGCGCCTGCAACGTGGCTTCATCCCAGAGGTCGCAACCGGGTAACCGATAGTTGTACCCGTATCCGGCCGCACCAGGGTCGCAAACGGGTACCCATACCCGGCCGTACCCTACCCGTACCCGGCTGGGTACGGGTAGGGTACGGGTATCGGGTACCCGATTGCGACCTCTGGGATGAAGACACGTTGCAGGCGCGGGTGGGTTGAGTCTAGGAACTTGAATTGTGAGAAGAGACACAAGACGTTGGGAAATGAGTGACAATCACGGTGACTCACCCGGCCGGGTATCGGGTACAGGTAGCCGGGTATCGGGTACCCGGTTGCGACCTCTGCTCTAACGCGTGAACTTCTACACGTGAACGACCAGGCGTGGTGGTTCACATGAGCTAGTCGTGACGACGATGATGACGACGACGACGACGAATGCTGTTCACGACCCTACGATTGAAATAAAGGCGGCCACCTTGGCTCGGAGCATGCAGGCTGCCCTGGTGAATGCTGCGTCGTGTGTGTCCGGGAGATGTTGACGACCTCGCCAGGCACGCAGGAGGTCGTGGGTTCGATCCCGTGACCCTGACGATGCCTGACCCCCACGTGACCCTCACGTGACCCCCTCAGGGAGGGGTCCCGCGACCCCCACGCGATCCCCACGCGACCCCCACCATCGCCACGGATTGACAGAGAACGGCAGCCGTGTGGACAACTTCTTGACAAAACGTAAATTCCTTTATTGGTAACGAGGTAACGCGGTAACGAGGTGGGTGGTAACCCAGGCAGGGAGACAAGATGATGATGATGATGAGGCTGTTGGTGATGTTAGCGCAGTTGACGCACCGTGTGAAAGAAGTTCACACACCGTGCGACACGCGGTGCAACACACGCGGTACGACACACACACACACACACCACGTGACACACACACACACACCACGTGACACACACACACACACACACCACGTGACACACACACACACACACCACGTGACACACACACACACACACACACACACACGTGACACACACACACACACACACACCACGTGACACACACACACACACACACACACCACGTGACACACACACACACACACCACGTGACACACACACACACACACACCACGTGACACACACACACACACACACCACGTGACACACACACACACACACACACACCACGTGACACACACACACACACACACACCACGTGACACACACACACACACACACACACCACGTGACACACACACACACACACACACACCACGTGACACACACACACACACACACACACACCACGTGACACACACACACACACACACACACCACGTGACACACACACACACACACACACACCACGTGACACACACACACACACACCACGTGACACACACACACACACACACCACGTGACACACACACACACACACACCACGTGACACACACACACACCACGTGACACACACACACACCACGTGACACACACACACACACACACACCACGTGACACACACACACACACACACCACGTGACACACACACACACACACACACCACGTGACACACACACACACACACACACACCACGTGACACACACACACACACACACACACCACGTGACACACACACACACACACACACCACGTGACACACACACACACACACACACACCACGTGACACACACACACACACACACACCACGTGACACACACACACACACACACACACCACGTGACACACACACACACACACACACCACGTGACACACACACACACACACACACCACGTGACACACACACCACGTGACACACACACCACGTGACACACACACCACGTGACACACACACCACGTGACACACACACCACGTGACACACACACCACGTGACACACACACCACGTGTTACACACACACACACACACCACGTGACACACACACACACACACACCACGTGACACACACACACACACACCACGTGACACACACACACACACCACGTGACACACACACACACACCACGTGACACACACACACACACCACGTGACACACACACACACACACCACGTGACACACACACCCACACCACGTGACACACACACCCACACCACGTGACACACACACCCACACCACGTGACACACACACCCACACCACGTGACACACACACCCACACCACGTGACACACACACCCACACCACGTGACACACACACCCACACCACGTGACACACACACCCACACCACGTGACACACACACCCACACCACGTGACACACACACACACACCACGTGACACACACACACACACCACGTGACACACACACACACACCACGTGACACACACACCCCTCCCCTAGTCTCCAAGCTCGGCCGCCAGACACCGCAGCTTCTCCTTGATGACCGCGAAAGGGTCCCCCCCCCCACCCCCCTCGGCCCCTCCCCCCCCCCGCCTCCCCCCCCTCCCCCTGCCCCCTCCCCCCCTGCCCCCTCCCCCCCTGCCCCCTCCCCCCCTGCCCCCTCCCCCCCTGCCCCCTCCCCCCCTGCCCCCCCGTGTGTAGCGGGGGGCTCTACGCCGTCGCTCCAGGGAGCAGTCACGGAACTCCACGGCGCGACGACGCTTCTGTTGACTCATCAGCACGACGGTTGTGGTGGTGGTGGCGGTGGTGGCGGTGGTGGCGGTGGTGGCGCCCAGCACTCGCCTCGTCAGCGGCTCCTCGAAGATCGTCTCTATCGGCCTGGTGGTGGCGGCATCAGCAGCAACATCAGCTTCATCATCATCATCAGTAGCGGCGTCATCAGCGTCATCATCATCAGCAGTAGCGGCGTCAGCAGCGTCATCATCATCATCAGTAGCGGCGTCATCAGCGTCATCATCATCATCAGCAGCGGGTCAGCAGCGTCATCATCATCATCAGTAGCGGCGTCATCAGCGGCATCATCATCAGCAGTAGCGGCATCATCAGCGGCATCATCATCAGCAGCAGCGTCATCAGCAGCGGGTCAGCAGCGTCATCAGCAGCAGCGTCATCATCAGCAGCGTCATCATCATCATCAGCAGTATCATCATCATCAGTGGCAGCATCATCAGCAGCAGCATCATCAGCAGCAGCAGCATCATCAGCAGCAGCAGCATCATCAGCAGCAGTATCATCATCATCAGTGGCGGCATCATCATCATCATCAGCGGCGTAGTCGTCATCATTAGATGGCCCATGGTGGTGGCGGTGGTGATGATGGTGGTGTCCGTGTGTGCACCTGTGTGTGTGTGCCTGTGTGTGTGTGTCCCCACCCGTATGTTCGTGCGTGTGTGTGACAGACAGACACACACAGGCGCACACACACACAGACACACACAGGCGCACACACACAGACACACACACAGAGACACAGAGACACACACACAGACACACACACACAGAGACACACACACACACAGACACACACACACACAGACACACAGACACACACAGACACACAGACACACACAGACACACACACACAGACACACACACACACAACAGGCAGCTGGTCGCTGCTGACGGCACCGTGGGCTGTGCCACTGACCGATGCTTGATGGGGGTGACGTAGTTCAGGTTCAGATAAATCTCCTCCACTGTGAACTCGGACTTCTTCAGCCTGAGACACGCACACACAGACACACATATACACAGACACAAAGACACACACATAGACACACATATACATAGACACACATACACACATATATACACACACACATATATATACGTAAACACACAAACACAAAGACACACGCACAGATAGACACACACACAGACACAAAGACACACACAGACATATACATAGACACACACACAGATAGAGACAAAGACACACACACAGACAGACACAGACACAGACACACATACAGACACACACACAGATAGACACACACAACAACAACAACCGCCATTCGCCACTAAGTGGCAGTGACGTCACCACGACGCTTGTGCCAGGCCATGTGCACCTTGAGGCCACGTGAAGTGTCGAACGCCCGCTGGCAGGAGGTCACGGGGCAGACCCAGGTGCCACGGGTCGACTGACCGAGCTGACCGAGATGACTGGCTGATGCACCACCTGTGCCCCCTACTGTGCCAACTTGCTGTGCTTTAGCCACCCGGCACTCCGCTCGTTGTTGTGAGCGTTGCTCCTCCGCCCTCCGTTGTTGTTGGAGGGCGACTGCCTCCAACTGCCCAGTAGCGTCCTTCACGAGCCTCCTCCACAGAGGCCGATCTTGACACCGCTGGTACCAGTCATCGGCAAGTCCACTCAGCTCCAGGTCCTCCTGTACCACATCACTCCATCTCTTCTCTAGCCCGTGCCGCGCCCGTTTAGCCCCCTCGATCCGGCCGAACAAAAGCTGTTTAGGCATGCGGTGGCTGGGCATGCGGGCTACATGACCCAGCCAACGCAGCCTTGCCTGCCGGAGGAGCTCACCGATGGGACTTTGCCCAGATCTTTCAAGGATTTGTGAGCTCCTCACACAATCCAGCCTGCTGGTTAAACCCAGGATTGATCGTAGGCAGGCCAGCCTAAATGTTTCCAACCGGCGAAGATGCTCCACTAGGGGGGTCCACGTTTCGCAAGCGTAGAGAAGGGAGGGAATGACTGTGGCCGAGAAGACCTGAAGCTTCGTGCGGAGCGACAGACCAGGTAGCTTCCACACAGCGTTACGCAATCGATGAAAAGATATTGCCACTCGACTGATTTGGAGTGAGACCTCTGCTGTTAAACTGGAGCCGGTCATGAGCACACTGCCCAGGTATGGGAAACTCTCCACTCTCTCCACTACTGCCCCATCACCAATTGGGAGTTGTGGGGGTGGAGTGTCCGATGGATTAAAATACCCAGGCAGGTGCTTAGTTTTGGTGGGGCTGATGGTAAGGCCCCACCTCTTAGTGGCACACACACAGACACATAGACACATACACAGACACACACACACACATATACATAGACACAGACACACACACATATACACACACATACACACAACAACAACCGCTATTCGCCACTAAGTGGCGGTGACGTCACCACGACGCTTGTGCCAGGCCATGTGCACCTTGAGGACACGTGAAGTGTCGAACACCCGCTGGCAGGAGGTCATGGGACAGACCCAGCAGGTGCCACGAGCCGACTGACCAGTGGCATCTAACATCTACAGAACGTGAAGAACCAGTGGCATCTACATCTACAGAATGTGAAGAACCAGTGGCATCTACATCTACAGAACCAGTGGCATCTACATCTGCAGAACCAGTGGCATCTACATCTGCAGAATGTGAAGAACCAGTGGCATCTACATCTACAGAACGTGAAGAACCAGTGGCATCTACATCTACAGAACGTGAAGAACCAGTGGCATCTACAGAACGTGAAGAACCAGTGGCATCTACATCTACAGAACGTGAAGAACCAGTGGCATCTACATCTGTAGAACGTGAAGAACCAGTGGCATCTACATCTGCAGAACCAGTGGCATCTACATCTACAGAACGTGAAGAACCAGTGGCATCTACATCTGCAGAACGTGAAGAACCAGTGGCATCTACATCTGTAGAACGTGAAGAACCAGTGGCATCTACATCTACAGAACGTGAAGAACCAGTGGCATCTACATCTACAGAACCAGTGGCATCTACATCTACAGAACGTGAAGAACCAGTGGCATCTACATCTGTAGAACCAGTGGCATCTACATCTACAGAACGTGAAGAACCAGTGGCATCTACATCTACAGAACGTGAAGAACCAGTGGCATCTACATCTGCAGAACCAGTGGCATCTACATCTACAGAACGTGAAGAACCAGTGGCATCTACATCTGCAGAACGTGAAGAACCAGTGGCATCTACATCTACAGAACCAGTGGCATCTACATCTGCAGAACCAGTGGCATCTACATCTGCAGAACCAGTGGCATCTACATCTACAGAACCAGTGGCATCTACATCTGCAGAACCAGTGGCATCTACATCTACAGAACCAGTGGCATCTACATCTGCAGAACCAGTGGCATCTACATCTGCAGAACGTGAAGGACCAGTGGCATCTACATCTGCAGAACGTTAAGGAGCGGGGGTAGTTTGTTAACGGAGACAGCGAGAGAGGAAAAAAGAATCCCGGAGCTCACCGCTTTGCCTTGGGGAGGCCCATGGGGGTGAGGGAAGTCCCGGAGCGGACCGGCGTCTTACGGATCCGGATCTGGGACACGCGCTGGCTGCGTGGAGGAGCCGGAGCCGGAGCCACTGGAACGGACTCACCGGCCCCTTCTTTGCACACGACCTGCGAGCACAAAGACAAAGGTAGCCTCTAGCAGGGCTGTAGGGGCAAGTGCTGCTAGTGGCGAGTAGCACCACCTATGATGTACACACAAAGCTGCCCCAGGTAGCCTCTAGCAGGGCTGTAGGGGCAAGTGCTGCTAGTAGCGAGTAGCACCACCTATGATGCACACACAAAACTCTCCACTCTCTCCCCAACTGCCCCATCACTAATTGGGAGTTGTGGGGGTGTAGTGTTTTATGGTACAAAATACCCAGGCAGGCGCTTAGTTTTGGTGGGGCTGATGGTAAGGCCCCACCTCTTAGTGGCACGCTCCAGTCTCAGCAGCAGCGTCTCCAACTCCTCCTCTGAGTGAGCAGCTATTACCAAATCATCGGCATACATAACGTGGTTGAGCAATAGGGAGCCATCCCTTGATCGCACCTGGGCATCGATCAGCCTCTCGTTGTGTCTGTACCAGATGGAGATTCCTCCGGTACAGCCATCGAAGGCTTCACGAACTACGTGGTCAAAGATGATGTTAAATAATGTGGTAGCCAGAGGACATCCCTGTCGCACCCCAAGGTGAACAGGGAATGGCTCCGACTCCCGGCCACGTAGTTTTTCCCGGGCCCGCTCACCATCATGAAGGTCCTTAATGATCGTGAGCAAAGGGTCAGGGACTCCGAAAGCACGAAGAACAACCCAGAGCCCAGGCCTACTGATGGTATCATAGGCCTTGACCACGTCAGTAAAGCAGAGATGTAGATTTTAAGCTTTCGTGACTGCAGAAATTACTTTGGTTCTTTCGGTAAAGTCACGTAGAAAGAAAATAAATTAAATTATAGAACACGACGTTTTGATCGCAACACAAACCACCAACATCAGGTAGAACTAAATTTGAGAGAGAGACAAAACACAGACACGGAGACACACAGACAGACACAAAAGCAGAGAGAGACACACAACATAGGCACAGAGACCCAATGCCTCTGTTGAGGCAGATTCCATCTCCTCAGCAACCCGCGACCACCACCCATCCTTGCAGCGCCTCACGGCTCTCCGAACCTCCGAGCGAAGGCTGCGGTAAACCTCCTCATTCTCCGACGTGGGATGCTGTAGCCGATGAGAGTGGGCCTGTCGCTTTTTCTCAACTAACCTGAACACCTCCTCTGTCAGCCAGGGTCTCTGGGGAGGTCTGGACCGTGTACCCAAAGCAGCCATTGCAGCTGCATGAGTCACAGTCCTAAACCTCACCCATTTACCCTCGACATCAGGAGGAGTGGGGGACGATGCCAACCCATATTTAATCTTGTGCTGGAGGCACAAGATTAAATATGTAACTCACACACACAGTCACACACACACACAGTCTCACACACACACACAGACACACACAGTCACACACAGTCTCACACAGTCACACAGTCACACTCAGTCACACACACACACAGTCACAGTCACACACACACAGTCTCACACAGTCTCACACAGTCACACACAGTCACACACAGTCACACACAGTCACACACAGTCACACACAGTCACACACAGTCACACACAGTCACACACACACAGTCACACACACACTCACAGGCTGTCGCGTCTCTTCCCGCGGTCCCACTGCGCACACCGCTGAGGTGTCCAGCACGGCCATCTCCGGCAGGACGCCCCGGACAGCATCCACCACCTCCACCATCTGGGCGTCCACCACCTCCACCATCTCAGCGTCCACCACCGCTGCCCCAGCGCTCAGTCGACCGTCGTCCGCTCCGACATCTACAACCTCTGTCCTCATCTCTTCCTCCTCCTCTTCCCCACCACCACCACCACCATCATCATCTTCGTCGCGATCAACGCCAACACCACCATCATCATCGCCACCATAGCGATCATCGCCACCACCATCTTCGTCGTCGCAATCAACGCCAACATCACCAACACCATCATCATCATTTTCGTCGCCAACATCGCCACCACCAACACCACCATCATCATCTTCGTCGCGATCAACGCCAACACCACCACCACCATCATCATCTTCGTCGCCAACACCACCATCATCATCTTCGTCGCGATCAACGCCAACACCACCACCACCATCATCATCGCCACCACCAACACCACCATCATCATCTTCGTCGCGATCAATGCCAACATCACCACCATCATCTTCATCGTCGCCATAGCGATCGTCGCCACCACCACCGTCACCACGGTGCTGGTGGCGCTGGTGATGGTGGTGAATCTTCAACGGCGGCATCGGCAGGTCGGGGAAGAAGCACTCCAAGAAGGGAGATTTGGTGGGCGGCGAGAGCGTTGATCCGCGCGGCGTGCGAGGAGACAGCATCAGGAAGCAGCCAGCCACGGTGGTGGCGGTTGTGCCGGTGGTGGTGGTGGTTGTGCCGGTGGTGGTGGTCGCGATTGTCGGAAGTCTCCACCCAAAGTTGGCGCGGTGGTTGTGGCGGTTGCGGTGGTGGCGATGACGCGGCGATAGACGCAGGCACCTACCAGCGTCACCACCGTCACCACCGTCACCACCATCGGCACCACCGGCGTGGGGCGGAGGGTGAGTGGGCGAGGCCAGGACGTCGGGGACGTGGTGGAGGTGGTGGAACGTGGCGGCGAGGGAGCGCGCCGGCGGCAAGCTCAGCCGCTGTGCCAACGCCGTGGCGGTGACGCTGCTGGTGGTCGTGGTGGTGGTGGTGACGGTGGTGCCATGTGGTGGCGTGGTGGTGGTGACGGTGGTGCCGTGTGGTGGCGTGGTGGTGGTGGTGCCGTGTGGTGGCGTGGTGGATGAGAGGGTGGTGGTGGTGGTGGCGTGTCGTGGCGTGGTGGATGAGAGGGTGGTGGTGGTGGTGCCGTGTGGTGGCGTGGTGGTGGTGGTGGCGTGTGGTGTCGTGGTGGCTGAGAGGGTGGTGGTGGTGGTGGGTCCTGGTGGAGACGGAGGAGGCTGGGCCTCAGTGGAGGTTGAGGTGGACAGGAGATGAACGTTGGGTGGAGCGGTGACGGCCATCTGGATGAAGTCTCTTGCTGATGGGGGAGACACGGGGGGGGGGGGGAGACACGGGGGGAGAGAGAGAGACACGGGGGGAGAGAGAGAGACACGGGGGGAGAGAGAGAGACACGGGGGGAGAGAGAGAGACACGGGGGGAGAGAGAGAGACACGGGGGGAGAGAGAGAGACACGGGGGGAGAGAGAGAGACACGGGGGGAGAGAGAGAGACACGGGGGGAGAGAGAGAGACACGGGGGGAGAGAGAGACACGGGGGGAGAGAGAGACACGGGGGGAGAGAGAGACACGGGGGGAGAGAGAGACACGGGGGGAGAGAGAGACACGGGGGGAGAGAGAGACACGGGGGGAGAGAGAGACACGGGGGGAGAGAGAGACACGGGGGGAGAGAGAGACACGGGGGGAGAGAGAGACACGGGGGGAGAGAGAGACACGGGGGGAGAGAGAGACACGGGGGGAGAGAGAGACACGGGGGGAGAGAGAGAGACACGGGGGGGAGAGAGAGACACGGGGGGGAGAGAGAGACACGGGGGGAGAGAGAGACACGGGGGAGAGAGAGACACGGGGGGAGAGAGAGACACGGGGGGAGAGAGAGACACGGGGGGAGAGAGAGACACGGGGGGGGGAGAGACACGGGGGGGGAGAGACACGGGGTTCATCACCGTCGCCACCATCACCACCACCACCATCATCACCACCACCACCACCGTCACCACGGTCACAGCAGCTCACCGCCGCGTGTTCCGTAGCGTCGACCCCTCAGCTCCAGCGGCACCACCTCCCCCGCCGCTCCGTCTCCACGGTGGACGCTCCCCCGTCCCTCCGCTCCTCCACCCGCTCCTCCACCCGCTCCACCACCCGCTCCACCACCATCTCCACCACCACCACCACCTCCACCTCCAACAGATCCAACAGATCCACCAGTTCCACCACCTCCACCAGATCCACCTGCTCCTCCACCTCCACCACCTCCACCAGATCCACCCAGTCCACCCGCTCCACCCGCTCCACCCACTCCACCCACTCCACCCACTCCACCCTCCGCCGCTCCGTCTCCCCGGGGGACGTTCCCGCGTCCCTCCGCTCCCTCGACCTCGCGACCTCCCCCACGCCGATGCCTCGCCCCGGCGTTATCCGGCGGTGGTGGCGGTGAGTGGTGGTGGTGACGGTGGTGGCGGTGACGGTGGTGGTTGTTGTGGTTGGTCGGTAGTGGAGCGGGTCCCACCGCCGGGACTGTGGGACACCGCCTAGGGCGTTGGCAGCGTGGCCGAGCGGTGGTGGCGGTGGTGGCGGTGGTGGCGGTGGTGGCGGTGGTGGCGGTGGTGGCGGTGGACAGGAAGCGCCGAATCCTCCGGGAGGGTCCGTCCATGCCGGTTGTTGACGCAGCCATTAACATTCAGCAGCGGAGAGAGCGCGGTGATGACACTGAGACACAGAGACAACAACAACAACCGCCATTCGCCACCAAGTGATGACACTGAGACACAGAGACAACAACAACAACCGCCATTTGCCACACTCACTCACACACACACAGACACTCACTCACACACAGACACACACACACACCCACAGACACACACTCACACACTCACCTCACACACACACTCACTCAGACACTCACACAGATACACTCACTCACACACAGACACTCACTCACACACACAGACACACACTCACACACTCTCACA
Organism: Lampetra fluviatilis; assembly: GCF_964198595.1. Classification (NCBI taxonomy): domain Eukaryota; kingdom Metazoa; phylum Chordata; class Hyperoartia; order Petromyzontiformes; family Petromyzontidae; genus Lampetra; species Lampetra fluviatilis. Next base: position 3,769,800 of record NC_136345.1, on the reverse strand, counting down.
CACACAGACACACACTCACACACAGACAGACACTCACTCACACACACATACACTCACTCACACACACAACAACAACAACAACCGCCATTCGCCACTAAGTGGCGGTGACGTCACCACGACGCTTGTGCCAGGCCACGTGCACCTTGAGGCTACCACGTGAAGTGTCGAACGCCCGCTGGCAGGAGATCACGGGGCAGACCCAGCAGGTGCCACGGGTCGACTGACTGAGATGACCCAGATGACTGGCTGATGCACCACCTTTGCCCCCTACTGTACCAACTTGCTGTGCTTTAGCCACCCGGCGCTCCGCTCGTTGTTGTGAGCGTCGCTCCTCCGCCCTCCGTTGTTTCTGGAGGGCGACTGCCTCCAACTGCCCAGTAGCGTCCTTCACGAGCCTCCTCCACAGAGGCCGATCTTGACACCGCTGGTACCAGTCATCGGCAAGTCCACTCACAGCTCCACGTCCTCCTGTACCACATCACTCCATCTCTTCTCTAGCCCGTGCCGCGCCCGTTTAGCCCCCTCGATCCGGCCGAACAAAAGCTGTTTAGGCATGCGGTGGCTGGGCATGCGGGCTACATGACCCAGCCAACGCAGCCTTGCCTGCCGGAGGAGCTCACCGATGGGACTTTGCCCAGATCTTTCAAGGATTTGTGAGCTCCTCACTAAATCCAGCCTGCAGGTTAAACCCAGGATGGATGTTTCTAACCGGCGTTTCGCAAGTGGAGAGAAGGGAGGGAATGACTGTGACCGAGAAGACCTGAAGCTTCGTGCGGAGCGACAGACCAGGTAGCTTCCACACAGCGTTACGCAACCGGAGTGAGACCTCTGATGTTAAACTGGAGCCGGTCATGAGCACACTGCCCAGGTATGGGAAACTCTCCACTCTCTCCACAACTGCCCCATCACCGATTGGGAGTTGTGGGGGTGGAGTGTCCGATGGTACAAAATACCCAGGCAGGTGCTTAGTTTTGGTGGGGCTGATGGTAAGGCCCCACCTCTTAGTGGCACGCTCCAGTCTCAGCAGCAGCGTCTCCAACTCCTCCTCTGAATGAGCAGCAATTACCAAATCGTCGGCATACATAACGTGGTTGACCAATAGGGAGCCATCCCGTGATCGCACCCAGGCATCGATCAGCCTCCCATTGTACCAGATGGAAATTCCTCCGGTACACCATCACCACCACCACCATCATCATCATCACCACCATCGCCACCATCACCACCACGACCATCACCACCAACATCATCATCACCATCACCATCTACACCACCACCACCTACACCACCACCGCCTACACCACCACCGCCACCTACACCATCACCACCACCATCACCACCACCTACACCACCACCACCTACACCACCACCATCACCACCACCTACACCACCACCACCACCATCTACACCACCACCTACACCACCACCACCACCATCTACACCACCACCTCCACCACCACCATCACCACCACCTGCTCCACCCTACAAGTAGTCACCCACCTGCTCCACCACCACCACCTACACCACCACCTCCACCACCACCATCACCTCCACCACCACCATCACCTGCTCCACCCTACAAGTAGTCACCCACCTGCTCCACCACCACCACCTACACCACCTCCACCACCACCACCACCTCCACCACCACCATCACCACCACCACCTGCTCCACCCTACAAGTAGTCACCCACCTGCTCCACCACCACCACCTACACCACCTCCACCACCACCTCCACCACCACCATCACCACCACCACCACCTGCTCCACCCTACAAGTAGTCACCCACCTGCTCCACCACCACCACCTACACCACCTCCACCACCACCATCACCTCCACCACCACCACCACCTGCTCCACCCTACAAGTAGTCACCCACCTGCTCCACCACCACCACCTACACCACCACCACCTCCACCACCACCTACACCTCCACCACCACCTGCTCCACCCTACAAGTAGTCACCCACCTGCTCCACCTTCTTCCACCTCTCCTCGTCCTCCCAGCGCGATGTCGCCACGCGGAGCGGAGCAGCCGCGGCGGTGACGAGAATCACTTCGTGAAACGCTTTTAAAATGTTCAAGAGACTGGCAAATCTCCCACATGTACTAAAACAACAACAGTAATTATATAACTACTACAACTACAACAACACGAATTATAACGATTATAGCAACTATAATAACAGTAATAGCGATAACAACCAAAATGTTAAACTTCTAAATCTGACTCCAACCCGCGCCAGATTTCGTAGATCCGCTCGCGGCAGCGAGAATTTAAACCGTGAGGGGGGAGAGAGGGAGGGGGGAGGGAGGGAGGGAGAGACGGAAGTGACGTCACAGCACAAGACCACTCGGTGGCCATGTTGGGTAGGGATGGCGGGCATGTTGGGGAGGGAAACGGCCATGTTGGGTAGGAGGGCGGGCATGTTGGAGAGGGAACGGCCATGTTGGGTAGGGCATGACGGGCATGTTGGGGAGGGAACAGCCATGTTGGGTAGGGGGACGGGCATGTTGGAAAGGGAACGGCCATGTTGGGTAGGGGGGCGGGCATGTTGGGTAGGGGGGCGGGCATGTTGGGGAGGAAACGGCCATGTTGGGTAGGGGGGCGGGCATGTTGGGGAGGGGAACGGCCATGTTGGGTAGGGGGGCGGGCATGTTGGGGAGGGGGGCGGGCATGTTGGGGAGGGGAACGGCCATGTTGGGTAGGGGGGCGGGATGTTGGGGAGGGAACGGCCATGTTGGGTAGGGGGGCGGGCATGTTGGGGAGGGGAACGGCCATGTTGGGTAGGGGGGCGGGATGTTGGGGAGGGAACAGCCATGTTGGGTAGGGGGGCGGGCATGTTGGTGAGGGAACGGCCATGTTGGGTAGGAGATGGCGGGCATGTTGGGGAGGGACACGGCCATGTTGGGTAGGGGGGCGGGCATGTTGGGGAGGGAACGGCCATGTTGGGTAGGAGATGGCGGGCATGTTGGGGAGGGAACAGCCATGTTGGGTAGGGGGGCGGGCATGTTGGGGAGGGAACGGCCATGTTGGGTAGGAGATGGCGGGCATGTTGGGGAGGGACACGGCCATGTTGGGTAGGGGGGCGTGCATGTTGGGGAGGGAAACGGCCATGTTGGGTAGGGGGGCGGGCATGTTAGGGAGGGAACGGCCATGTTGGGTAGGGGGGCGGGCATGTTGGGTAGGGGGGCGGGCATGTTGGGGAAGGAACGGCCATGTTGGGTGGAGGGAGGGGGGGCGGACGGCAGCAATGTTGGGTTAGGCGACGGCCATTTGGGGGAGGGGGGACGTCGGCCATGCTGGGTGAGGGGCGGCGGCCATGTTGGGTGAGGGGCGGTGGCCATGTTTAATGGGGGCGGAGACCATGTTTGGTGGTGGGCAGCCATGTTGGATATGGGCGGCGGCGGACATATTGGATGAGGCGCCTGCCATGTTGGGTGGGGGAGGGTTATCATGTTGGATGGGGCAGCAGCAGCGACCCCCCCCCCCATTGGTTAAAAAGAGGAGGTGGGTGCGGAGGGTGAGTTCCCTACGTAAGATGGCCGCCCAAGGTTGTTGATTTTCCTACGTAAGCAGGCCGCCCAATGGTGTTGTTTTTCCTACGTAAGATGGCCGCCCAAGGGTGTTGATTTTTCCTACGTAAGATGGCCGCCCAAGGTTGTTGATTTTCCTACGTAAGATGGCCGCCCAAGGTTGTTGATTTTCCTACGTAAGATGGCCGCCCAAGGTTGTTGATTTTCCTATGTAAGATGGTCGCCCAAGTTTGTTGATTTTCCTACGTAAGATGGCCGCCCAAGGTTATTGATTTTCCTACGTAAGATGGCCGCCCAAGGTTGTTGATTTTCCTACGTAAGATGGCCGCCCAAGGGTGTTGATTTTCCTACGTAAGATGGCCGCCCAAGGTTATTGATTTTCCTACGTAAGATGGCCGCCCAAGGGTGTTGATTTTTCTACTTAAGATGGCCGCCCAAGGGTGTTGATTTTCCTACGTAAGATGGCCGCCCAAGGGTGTTGATTTTCCTACGTAAGATGGCCGCCCAAGGTTATTGATTTTCCTACGTAAGATGGCCGCCCAAGGGTGTTGATTTTCCTACTTAAGATGGCCGCCCAAGGGTGTTGATTTTCCTACGTAAGATGGCCGCCCAAGGGTGTTGATTTTCCTACGTAAGATGGCCGCCCAAGGTTGTTGATTTTCCTACTTAAGATGGCCGCCCAAGGTTGTTGATTTCCCTACGTAAGATGGCCGCTCTCCAGTCGAGTTAGGCTCTGCTTGGAGCAGCGCTGGTGAACTTTCGCAGATGTTGATGGGCAAGGTACCGGCTTACATTGTAATTGTTTTGAATGTTCATTATTGGACCATCTCGTATTCTGTGTGTGTGCGGTGATTTATTTTTTGCTAACCTCTTGCCAGGTTCCACCCTCGCAAAAGAGGTTTTTAACCTCAAGGGTTTTTTTACCTGGTGAAATACAGGTGAAATAAAGGTGAAATAAAGGTGACAGAAAGGTGAAATAAAGGTAAAATAAAGGTAAAATAGAGGTGAAATAAAGGTGAAAGGAAGGTGAAATAAAGGTAAAATAGAGGTGAAAGAAAGGTGAAATAAAAAAACTAAAAAATTTCGAATATTGATGTGGACGGGGATGTCATCTTCCGGAAGATTCTGCCGGAATCCCGAACTCTGTTTTTTATCTCTTCCGGAAGATGCTTTCACTCATTGGTTTCCATGGGAACTGTCTTCCGGAAGATTCTTCCGGAAGATGCTTTCACTCATTGGTTTACATGGGAACTGTCTTCCGGAAGAATCTTCCGGAAGATGCTTTCCCTCATTGGTTTCCATGGGAACTGTCTTCCGGAAGAATCTTCCGGAAGATGCTTTCCCTCATTGGTTTCCATGGGAACTGTCTTCCGGAAGAATCTTCCGAAAGATGCTTTCCCTCTATATTCTCAGGTTTTTTCGGTAAAGTCACGTAGGTAAAAACATTAAAATTAATGAAAGTAAAATAAAACAAAACAAAATAAAATGCACGACGTTTCGGAGGCAACACAAGTCTCCGTCATCAGGTGGGACCGTCACAGCCGAATTAGCTGCATCAAGTGAAGCAATGATTCAAGATGTAATCCCTTATAAGCAAGTTGAAGGGAGGTGGAGAGGGGGTGGTTGGAGAGCTTATCAGGCTGTGGTAGCCAATGAATGGAAACGTATCGGGAGGGAGGAGGAGCGGTGATCAAAGACTGCACGCAGTGCTCAACACAATGAATGGAGACGCGCCGGGACGGAGGGCGAGCGGTGATCAAAGACATCACGTAGTGCTCAACACAATGAATGGAAACGTGGCGAGCGGTGATCAAAGAACAATGAAGAGATTACTGTTAAACACTGTGGATGTTAACACTCGGTGAAGTAAATTAAAATAGTGCCTGTCAGATAAGATGGTCCAAAAAGTGTAATTAAGTCTTTTTTGCGTGGTTAATAACATCTTTCCAGTAATCAGTAATCACTGGAAAGATGTTATTAACCACGCAAAAAAGACTTAATTACACTTTTTGGACCATCTTATCTGACAGGCACTATTTTAATTTACTTCACCGAGTGTTAACATCCACAGTGTTTAACAGTAATCTCTTCATTGTTCTTTGATCACCGCTCGCCACGTTTCCATTCATTGTGTTGAGCACTACGTGATGTCTTTGATCACCGCTCGCCCTCCGTCCCGGCGCGTCTCCATTCATTGTGTTGAGCACTGCGTGCAGTCTTTGATCACCGCTCCTCCTCCCTCCCGATACGTTTCCATTCATTGGCTACCACAGCCTGATAAGCTCTCCAACCACCCCCTCTCCACCTCCCTTCAACTTGCTTATAAGGGATTACATCTTGAATCATTGCTTCACTTGATGCAGCTAATTCGGCTGTGACGGTCCCACCTGATGACGGAGACTTGTGTTGCCTCCGAAACGTCGTGCATTTTATTTTGTTTTGTTTTATTTTACTTTCATTAATTTTAATGTTTTTACCTACGTGACTTTACCGAAAAAACCTGAGAATATGAATCATTGCAGTCACGAAAGCTTCAAATCTATGCTTTCCCTCATTGGTTTGTATTAGTTTTTATTTGCCGCTCACCTTGCTGAATCTATCTTCCGAGATTGGTAGCGTCTTCCTCTTCCGGAAGATACTATCCAACCCGTTCGTTTGCAGTGGCCGTTTATCTTCCGGAAGATTTCCTCCGACACCATCTTCCGCTTCCGGAAGAGGAAGACCACGCCCCCCCCCGTCACCATGGAGACGGCGATGGCGTCTAAGACGACGGCAATGGCGGCGGTGGATGAGAAGGTGGAGTTGGGGAGGAGTGGAGAAGGTGGAGGAGGTGGTGGAGGTGGTGGTGGAGGTGGTGGAGGAGGTGGAGGGGGGGAAGAGGTGGGGGGGATGAGGGGGAGGAGGCGGAGGAGTTCTCAGAGCTATGAAGAGTTCCTGGACTCGCACATCAACGCACGAGACCTCTACTACCTTGAGGTGTGAGACTCACTCAGAGACTCACTCACTCAGAGACTCACTCACTCAGAGACTCACTCACTCACAGACTCACTCACTCAGAGACTCACTCAGTCAGAGACTCACTCACTCAGAGACTCACTCACTCAGAGACTCACTCACTCAGAGACTCACTCACTCAGAGACTCACTCACTCAGAGACTCACTCACTCAGAAACTCACTCACTCAGAGACTCACTCACTCAGAGACTCACTCAGAGACTCACTCACTCAGAGACTCACTCACTCAGACACTCACTCACTCAGAGACTCACTCCCTAAGAGACTCACTCAGAGACTCACTCACTCACTCACTCAGAGACTCACTCACTCAGACACTCACTCACTCAGAGACTCACTCACTCAGAGACTCACTCAGAGACTCACTCACTCAGAGACTCACTTACTCAGAGACTCACTCACTCACTCAGAGACTCACTCAGAGACTCACTGAGGCTGTCTCTAGGATGAGGACGTGGTCCGTGCCGTGTTGGCGCTGGGATATCGCAGCAGCGGCGAGGAGATCTTGACTCACTCAGAGACTCACTCACTCAGAGACTCACTCACTCAGAGACTCACTCAGAGACTCACTCACTCAGAGACTCACTCACTCACACACTCACTCACTCACTCAGAGACTCACTCACTCAGAGACTCACTCACTCAGAGACTCACTCACTCAGAGACTCACTCACTCAGAGACTCACTCACTCAGAGACTCACTCAGAGACTCACTCACTCAGAGACTCACTCACTCACACACTCACTCACTCACTCAGAGACTCACTCACTCAGAGACTCACTCACTCAGAGACTCACTCACTCAGAGACTCACTCACTCAGAGACTCACTCACTCAGAAACTCACTCACTCAGAGACTCACTCAGAGACTCACTCAGAGACTCACTCAGAGACTCACTCAGAGACTCACTCACTCAGAGACTCACTCACTCAGAGACTCACTCACTCAGAGACTCACTCAGAGACTCACTCACTCAGAGACTCACTCACTCACACACTCACTCAGAGACTCACTCAGAGACTCACTCAGAGACTCACTCACTCAGAGACTCACTCACTCAGAGACTCACTCACTCAGAGACTCACTCAGAGACTCACTCACTCAGAGACTCACTCACTCACACACTCACTCACTCACTCAGAGACTCACTCACTCAGAGACTCACTCACTCAGAGACTCACTCACTCAGAGACTCACTCACTCAGAGACTCACTCAGAGACTCACTCACTCAGAGACTCACTCACTCACACACTCACTCACTCACTCAGAGACTCACTCACTCAGACACTCACTCACTCAGAGACTCACTCACTCAGAGACTCACTCACTCAGAGACTCACTCAGAGACTCACTCACTCAGAGACTCACTCACTCAGAGACTCACTCACTCAGAGACTCACTCAGAGACTCACTCACTCAGAGACTCACTCACTCACACACTCACTCACTCACTCAGAGACTCACTCACTCAGAGACTCACTCACTCAGAGACTCACTCACTCAGAGACTCACTCACTCAGAGACTCACTCACTCAGAGACTCACTCAGAGACTCACTCACTCAGAGACTCACTCACTCACCCACTCACTCACTCACTCAGAGACTCACTCACTCAGAGACTCACTCACTCAGAGACTCACTCACTCAGAGACTCACTCAGAGACTCACTCACTCAGAGACTCACTCACTCAGAGACTCACTCACTCAGAGACTCACTCACTCAGAGACTCACTCACTCACACACTCACTCACTCACTCAGAGACTCACTCACTCAGAGACTCACTCACTCAGAGACTCACTCACTCAGAGACTCACTCACTCAGAGACTCACTCACTCAGAGACTCACTCACTCACACACTCACTCACTCACTCAGAGACTCACTCACTCAGAGACTCACTCACTCAGAGACTCACTCACTCAGAGACTCACTCAGAGACTCATTCACTCAGAGACTCACTCACTCACACACTCACTCACTCAGAGACTCACTCAGAGACTCACTCAGAGACTCACTCAGAGCCTCACTCAGAGACTCACTCAGAGACTCACTCAGAGACTCACTCACTCACCACCACTACTGATGATGATGATGATGGTAACGAGTAAGTTGTCTCTAGGACGAGGACGTGGTCCGTGCCGTGTTGGCGCTGGGATATCGCAGCAGCGGGGAGGAGATCTTGACTCACTCAGAGACTCACTCACTCACCACCACTACTGATGATGATGATGATGGTAACGAGTAAGTTGTCTCTAGGACGAGGACGTGGTCCGTGCCGTGTTGGCGCTGGGATATCGCAGCAGCGGGGAGGAGATCTTGACTCACTCAGAGACTCACTCACTCAGAGACTCACTCACTCAGAGACTCACTCAGAGACTCACTCACTCAGAGACTCACTCACTCACACACTCACTCACTCACTCAGAGACTCACTCACTCAGAGACTCACTCACTCAGAGACTCACTCACTCAGAGACTCACTCACTCAGAGACTCACTCACTCACCACCACTACTGATGATGATGATGATGGTAACGAGTAAGTTGTCTCTAGGACGAGGACGTGGTCCGTGCCGTGTTGGCGCTGGGATATCGCAGCAGCGGGGAGGAGATCTTGACTCACTCAGAGACTCACTCACTCAGAGACTCACTCACTCAGAGACTCACTCAGAGACTCACTCACTCAGAGACTCACTCACTCACACACTCACTCACTCACTCAGAGACTCACTCACTCAGAGACTCACTCACTCAGAGACTCACTCAGAGACTCACTCAGAGACTCACTCACTCACCACCACTACTGATGATGATGATGATGGTAACGAGTAAGTTGTCTCTAGGACGAGGACGTGGTCCGTGCCGTGTTGGCGCTGGGATATCGCAGCAGCGGGGAGGAGATCTTGACTCACTCAGAGACTCACTCACTCAGAGACTCACTCACTCAGAGACTCACTCAGAGACTCACTCACTCAGAGACTCACTCACTCACACACTCACTCACTCACTCAGAGACTCACTCACTCAGAGACTCACTCACTCAGAGACTCACTCAGAGACTCACTCAGAGACTCACTCACTCACCACCACTACTGATGATGATGATGATGGTAACGAGTAAGTTGTCTCTAGGACGAGGACGTGGTCCGTGCCGTGTTGGCGCTGGGATATCGCAGCAGCGGGGAGGAGATCTTGACTCACTCAGAGACTCACTCACTCAGAGACTCACTCACTCAGAGACTCACTCAGAGACTCACTCACTCAGAGACTCACTCACTCACACACTCACTCACTCACTCAGAGACTCACTCACTCAGAGACTCACTCACTCAGAGACTCACTCAGAGACTCACTCAGAGACTCACTCACTCACCACCACTACTGATGATGATGATGATGGTAACGAGTAAGTTGTCTCTAGGACGAGGACGTGGTCCGTGCCGTGTTGGCGCTGGGATATCGCAGCAGCGGGGAGGAGATCTTGACTCACTCAGAGACTCACTCACTCAGAGACTCACTCACTCAGAGACTCACTCAGAGACTCACTCACTCAGAGACTCACTCACTCACACACTCACTCACTCACTCAGAGACTCACTCACTCAGAGACTCACTCACTCAGAGACTCACTCAGAGACTCACTCAGAGACTCACTCACTCACCACCACTACTGATGATGATGATGATGGTAACGAGTAAGTTGTCTCTAGGACGAGGACGTGGTCCGTGCCGTGTTGGCGCTGGGATATCGCAGCAGCGGGGAGGAGATCTTGACTCACTCAGAGACTCACTCACTCAGAGACTCACTCACTCAGAGACTCACTCAGAGACTCACTCACTCAGAGACTCACTCACTCACACACTCACTCACTCACTCAGAGACTCACTCACTCAGAGACTCACTCACTCAGAGACTCACTCAGAGACTCACTCAGAGACTCACTCACTCACCACCACTACTGATGATGATGATGATGGTAACGAGTAAGTTGTCTCTAGGACGAGGACGTGGTCCGTGCCGTGTTGGCGCTGGGATATCGCAGCAGCGGGGAGGAGATCTTGACTCACTCAGAGACTCACTCACTCAGAGACTCACTCACTCAGAGACTCACTCAGAGACTCACTCACTCAGAGACTCACTCACTCACACACTCACTCACTCACTCAGAGACTCACTCACTCAGAGACTCACTCACTCAGAGACTCACTCAGAGACTCACTCAGAGACTCACTCACTCACCACCACTACTGATGATGATGATGATGGTAACGAGTAAGTTGTCTCTAGGACGAGGACGTGGTCCGTGCCGTGTTGGCGCTGGGATATCGCAGCAGCGGGGAGGAGATCTTGACTCACTCAGAGACTCACTCACTCAGAGACTCACTCACTCAGAGACTCACTCAGAGACTCACTCACTCAGAGACTCACTCAGAGACTCACTCACTCAGAGACTCACTCACTCACACACTCACTCACTCACTCAGAGACTCACTCACTCAGAGACTCACTCACTCAGAGACTCACTCAGAGACTCACTCAGAGACTCACTCACTCACCACCACTACTGATGATGATGATGATGGTAACGAGTAAGTTGTCTCTAGGACGAGGACGTGGTCCGTGCCGTGTTGGCGCTGGGATATCGCAGCAGCGGGGAGGAGATCTTGACTCACTCAGAGACTCACTCACTCACAGACTCACTCACTCAGAGACTCACTCACTCACCACCACTACTGATGATGATGATGTGTAACGAGTAAGTTGTCTCTAGGACGAGGACGTGGTCCGTGCCGTGTTGGCGCTGGGATATCGCAGCAGCGGGGAGGAGATCTTGACTCACTCAGAGACTCACTCACTCACAGACTCACTCACTCAGAGACTCACTCACTCACCACCACTACTGATGATGATGATGATGGTAACGAGTAAGTTGTCTCTAGGACGAGGACGTGGTCCGTGCCGTGTTGGCGCTGGGATATCGCAGCAGCGGGGAGGAGATCTTGACTCACTCAGACACTCACTCACTCACAGACTCACTCACTCAGAGACTCACTCACTCACCACCACTACTGATGATGATGATGATGGTAACGAGTAAGTTGTCTCTAGGACGAGGACGTGGTCCGTGCCGTGTTGGCGCTGGGATATCGCAGCAGCGGGGAGGAGATCTTGACTCGTGACGAGTTCCAGAGACGAAAAAACCTCCGCAGGGAACAGGAGGGGAGAGAGGCGGAGAGGCGCTGGTGAGTCGGTAGTAGTAGTATCAGTAGTAGTAGCATCAGTAGTAGTAGCATCAGTAGTAGTAGCATCAGTAGTAGTAGTATCAGTAGTAGTAGTAGTATCAGTAGTAGTAGTAGTATCAGTAGTAGTAGCATCAGTAGTAGTAGTGGTATCAGTAGTAGTAGTAGTATCAGTAGTAGTAGTATCAGTAGTAGTAGTAGTATCAGTAGTAGTAGTAGTATCAGTAGTAGTAGTAGCATCAGTAGTAGTAGTATCAGTAGTAGTAGTAGTATCAGTAGTAGTAGTAGTATCAGTAGTAGTAGCATCAGTAGTAGTAGTAGTATCAGTAGTAGTAGTAGCATCAGTAGTAGTAGTATCAGTAGTAGTAGTAGTATCAGTAGTAGTAGTAGCATCAGTAGTAGTAGTAGTATCAGTAGTAGTAGCATCAGTAGTAGTAGTAGTATCAGTAGTAGTAGTAGTATCAGTAGTAGTAGTAGTATCAGTAGTAGTATCAGTAGTAGTAGCATCAGTAGTAGTAGCATCATCATCATCATCAGTAGTAGTATCATCAGTAGTAGCATCATCATCAGTAGTATCATCATCAATATTAGTATTAGTAGCATTAGTATCATCATCAGTAGTAGTAGCATCATCATCAGTAGCATCATCAGTAGTAGTATCATCATCAATGTTAGTATTAGTAGTATTAGTATCATCAGTAGTAGTAGTATCATCATCAGTAGCATCATCAGTAGTAGTATCATCATCAGTAGTAGTAGTATTAGTGTCATCATCATCAGTAGTAGTAGTAGTATCATCATAATCATCATCAATAGTAGTATCATCATCATCTGTAGCAGTATCATCATCATCAGTAGTAGTATAATCATCATCATCAGTAGTATCATCATCAGTAGTTGTAGTATCATACTACTACTGATGATGATGCTGCTACTACTGATGATGATGATTCTACTACTGATGATGATGATACTACTACTGATGATGATGCTGCTACTACTGATGATGATGCTACTACTACTGATGATGATGCTGCTACTACTGATGATGATGCTGCTACTACTGATGATGCTGCTGCTACTACTGATGATGATGATTCTACTACTACTACTGATGATGCTGCTGCTACTACTGATGATGATGATTCTACTACTACTACTGATGATGATGCTGCTACTACTGATGATGATGCTGCTACTACTGATGATGATGATTCTACTACTACTACTGATGATGATGCTACTACTGATGATGATGCTGCTACTACTGATGATGATGCTGCTACTACTGATGATGATGATTCTACTACTACTACTGATGATGATGCTGCTACTACTGATGATGATGCTGCTACTACTGATGATGATGATTCTACTACTACTACTGATGATGATGCTGCTACTACTGATGATGATGATTCTACTACTACTACTGATGATGATGCTACTACTGATGATGATGCTGCTGCTACTACTGATGATGATTCTACTACTACTACTGATGATGATGCTGCTACTACTGATGATGATGATGTTGTTGTTGCAGTACGCTGTACAGCGATGGTCTGGACGTATCAGATCCGCTCCTGAAAGCGATCGCAGAGAGAGAATCACCACTTAAGAGTGGGAGACTTACAGTAAGTCACTCACCCACTCACTCACCCACTCACTCACTCACCCACTCACTCACCCACTCACTCACTCACCCACTCACTCACTCACCCACTCACTCACCCACCCACCCACCCACTCACTCACTCACTCACCCACCCACCCACCCACTCACTCACTCACCCACCCACTCACTCACCCACTCACCCACTCACCCACCCACTCACTCACCCACTCACTCACTTACTCACTCACTAACTCACCCACCCACTCACCCACCCACTCACTCACCCACTCACCCACTCACCCACTCACTCACCCACTCACTCACCCACTCACTCACTTACTCGCCCACTCACTCACTCACCCACTCACCCACCCACTCACTCACCCACTCACTCACTCACCCACCCACTCACCCACCCACTCACTCACCCACTCACCCACTCACCCACTCACTCACTCACTCACCCACTCACTCACCCACTCACTCACTTACTCGCCCACTCACCCACTCACCCACTCACTCAGTCACTCACTCAGTCACTCACCCACTCACTCACCCACTCACTCACTCACTCACTCACTCACTCACTCACCCACTCACCCACCCACCCACCCACCCACTCACTCACTCACTCACTCACCCACTCACTCACTCACTTACTCACCCACTCACTCACTTACTCACCCACTCACTCACCCACTCACCCACCCACCCACCCACCCACCCACTCACTCACTCACTCACCCACCCACCCACTCACTCACTCACCCACTCACTCACCCACTCACCCACTCACCCACCCACTCACCCACTCACTCACTCACTCACCCACTCACTCACTCAGTCACTTACTCACCCACTCACCCACTCACTCACCCACTCACTCACCCACTCACCCACTCACTCACCCACTCACTCACTTACTCGCCCACTCACCCACTCACTCAGTCACTCACTCAGTCACTCACCCACTCACTCACCCACTCACTCACTCACCCACTCACTCACTCACTCACCCACTCACCCACCCACTCACTCACTCACTCACTCACCCACTCACTCACTTACTCACCCACTCACTCACTTACTCACCCACTCACCCACCCACTCACTCACCCACTCACCCACTCACTCACTCACTTACTCACCCACTCACCCACTCACTCAGTCACTCACTCAGTGACTTACTCAATCACTCACTCACCCACTCACTCACCCACTCACTCACCCACTTACTCACTCACCCACTCACTCACCCACTCACCCACTCACTCACCCACTCACACACTCACTCACCCACTCACCCACTCACTCACCCACTCACTCACTCACTCACCCACCCACTCACCCACCCACTCACTCACTCACCCACTCACCCACTCACTCACCCACCCACTCACCCACTCACTTACTCATCCACTCACTCACCCACTCACTGACACACTCACTCAGTCACTTACCCACTCACTCACCCACTCACCCACCCACTCACTCACCCACTCACCCACCTACTCACCCACCTACTCACCCAACCACTCACCCACTCACCCACCCACTCACATACCCACCCACCCACTCACACACCCACCCACTCACTCGCCCACTCACTCACTCACTCACCCACTCACTCACTCACCCACCCACCCACCCACTCACACACCCACCCACCCACCCACACACCCACTCACTCACTCACCCACTTACGCACCCACTCACCCACCCACTCACCCACCCACTCACCCACCCACCCACCCACCCACTCACTCACTCACCCACCCACCCACCCACCCACCCACTCACCCACTCACCCACCCACCCACTCACCCACCCACCCACTCACTCACCCACCTACTCACTCACTCACCCACCCACCCACCCACTCACCCACTCACCCACCCACCCACTCACCCACCCACCCACTCACTCACCCACCCACTCACTCACTCACTCACCCACCCACTCTCTAGACCATTCTCTATCTCCGTGCCCGTAACGGGCGTGGTGAGGAGGTCTCTGGCTACATCGACCTGGCGGAGAGACTCAGCACCGAGGACTTCCGACCATACTTCACCAAAAAGTGTCTCCTGCTCCCTCGCTCAACAGACTTGAGGTGGGTGAGTGGGTGGGTGGGTGAGTGAGTGAGTGAGTGGGTGGGTGGGTGAGTGGGTGGGTGAGTGAGTGAGTGGGTGGGTGGGTGATTGAGTGGGTGGGTGAGTGGGTGAGTGGGTGGGTGAGTGGGTGGGTGGGTGAGTGGGTGAGTGGGTGGGTGAGTGAGTGAGTGAGTGAGTGAGTGAGTGGGTGGGTGAGTGAGTGAGTGGGTGGGTGGGTGAGTGGGTGGGGGGGTGGATGAGTGAGTGGGTGGGTGAGTGGGTGAGTGGGTGAGTGGGTGGGTGGGTGGGTGAGTGAGTGAGTGAGTGGGTGGGTGAGTGAGTGAGTGAGTGGGTGGGTGAGTGAGTGGGTGGGTGGGTGGGTGAGTGGGTGGGGGGGTGAGTGGGTGGGTGGGTGAGTGAGTGAGTGGGTGGGTGAGTGGGTGGGTGAGTGAGTGAGTGGGTGGGTGGGTGATTGAGTGGGTGGGTGGGTGAGTGGGTGAGTGGGTGGGTGGGTGGATGGGTGAGTGGGTGGGTGGGTGGATGAGTGAGTGGGTGGGTGAGTGGGTGAGTGGGTGGGTGGGTGAGTGATTGAGTGAGTGAGTGGGTGGGTGAGTGAGTGGGTGGGTGGGTGGGTGAGTGGGTGGGTGGGTGGGTGGGTGAGTGAGTGGGTGGGTGGGTGGGTGAGTGAGTGAGTGAGTGAGTGGGTGGGTGAGTGAGTGAGTGAGTGAGTGGGTGGGTGAGTGGGTGGGTGAGTGGGTGGGTGGGTGGGTGAGTGAGTGGGTGGGTGGGTGAGTGAGTGGGTGGGTGAGTGGGTGGGTGAGTGGGTGGGTGAGTGAGTGAGTGAGTGGGTGGGTGAGTGGGTGGGTGGGTGGGTGAGTGAGTGAGTGGGTGGGTGAGTGGGTGGGTGGGTGAGTGGGTGGGTGGGTGGGTGGGTGAGTGAGTGAGTGAGTGGGTGGGTGAGTGGGTGGGTGGGTGAGTGAGTGGGTGGGTGAGTGGGTGGGTGAGTGGGTGGGTGAGTGAATGGGTGGGTGAGTGGGTGGGTGAGTGAGTGGGTGGGTGAGTGGGTGGGTGAGTGGGTGGGTGAGTGAGTGAGTGGGTGGGTGAGTAGGTGGGTGAGTGAGTGGGTTTACGGTACCCCGTTGTACTGTGCGTCTCTCTCTCTGTCTCTCTCTGTCTCTGTCTCTCTGTGTCTCTCTGTGTCTCTGTCTCTGTGTCTCTCTGTCTCTGTGTCTCTCTGTGTCTCTCTCTGTCTCTCTCTGTCTCTCTGTGTGTCTCTCTGTGTCTCTGTCTCTCTGTCTCTCTGTCTCTGTGTCTCTCTCTCCGCAGCTTCTACAACTGGGATACGAATGCCTGGAGTGGTCGCTCAAGTGCCAACTTCCTCCTGATCATTGACGATGGTGGAGGAGGTGGAGGAGGTGGAGGAGGTGGTGGAGGTGGAGTAGGTGGTGGACGAGGTGGAGGTGGTGGTGGAATCTGCTTCAAGAATAAAAGAGATCGCAAGGTCATCTGTGTAGATCCCAAGGTGAGAGGTGGTGGAGGTGGAGGAGGTGGAGGAGGTGGTGGAGGTGGAGGAGGTGGAGTAGGAGGTGGTGGTGGAGGTGGTGGAGGAGGTAATGGAGGTGGAGGAGGTGGAGGAGGTGGTGGAGGTGGAGTAGGAGGTGGAGGTGGTGGAGGAAGAAGTGGAGGAGGAGGTGGTGGTGGAGGAGGTGGTGGAGGTGGTGAAGGTGGTGGAGTAGGAGGAGGTGGAGGAGATGGAGGGGGCTCATAGACATACATGGGTGGGTGGGTGGGTGAGTGGGTGAGTGGGTGGGTGAGTGGGTGAGTGGGTGAGTGGGTGGGTGGGTGAGTGAGTGAGTGAGTGGGTGGGTGAGTGGGTGAGTGGGTGGGTGAGTGGGTGGGTGGGTGAGTGGGTGAGTGGGTGGGTGGGTGAGTGGGTGAGTGGGTGAGTGGGTGAGTGGGTGAGTGAGTGAGTGAGTGGGTGGGTGAGTGGGTGAGTGGGTGGGTGGGTGAGTGGGTGGCTAGGTGGGTGGGTGAGTGAGTGAGTGAGTGAGTGGGTGAGTGAGTGGGTGGGTGGGTGGGTGAGTGGGTGGGTGGGTGAGTGGGTGGGTGGGTTGGTGAGTGAGTGGGTGAGTGGGGGTGGGAGAGTGAGTGGGTGGGTGAGTCTCTGTCTCTGTGTCTCTGTGTGTCTCTGTGTGTCTCTCTGTGTCTCTGTCTCTCTCCAGGATGAGGCTGTCCGCCTGAGTCTCCGCTCTCCGCTCTACCTCCAGGCTGTCGTCTTTGACCACGTGACTCGTCGCAAGGCATGATGGGAATCAAGAGTCTCCAATACCGTCTACACTACATGCAGTCTATAATATAGCAGATGATACAGTCTATAATAAAGTCTATAACACATACAGTCTATATGATAGACTGCCAGTATACTGTAATGCGTACAATAAACTCTATCCTGTCATACTGTCTATAATCTAGTGAGTGAATATATCTGTGTGACGCTCACTCACTCACTCACCCACCCACCCATTCACCCACCCACTCACCCACTCACCCACCAACTCACCCACCCACCCTCTCACCCACTCACCCACCAACTCACCCACCCACCCACCCTCTCACCCACTCACCCACCCTCTCACCCACTCACCCACCCACCCACTCACCCACCCACTCACCCACCCACCAACCCACCCACCTACCCACCCCCTCACCCAACCCACTCACCCACTCATTCACCCACCCACTCACCCACCAACCCACCTACCCACCCACTCACCCAACCCACCCACTCACCCACTCACTCACCCACCCACTCACCCACTCACCCACTCACTCACCCACCCACCCACCCACTCACCCACTCACCCACCCCCTCACTCGCCCACACACCCTCACCCAGTCACCCACCCACCCACTCACCCACTCACCCACCCACCCACTCACCCACCCACACACCCACAAAAACAACCACCATTCACCACTAAGTGGTAACGGTGACGTCACCACGGCGCCCGTACCAGGCTAGGTGCACTTTGAGGCTTTTACGTGAAGTGTCGAAGGCTGGATGAGGTCACGGGACAGACCCAGCAGGTGCCATGGGTTGACTGCTGTACCAGGCTAGGTGCAGGAGGAGGTCACGGGACAGACCCAGCAGATGCCATGGGCTGACTGCTGTGCCAGGCTAGGTGCAGGAGGAGGTTACGGGACAGACCCAGCAGGTGCCATGGGTTGACCGACTGACATGAGTGGCCAATGCACCACCTGTGCCCCCTACTGTGCAAACTCGCAGCGCTTTAGCCACCCGGCGCTCCGCTCGTTGTTGTGAGTCTATGGGTCTCTGTGTGGTGGTGATGAGTCTGTGGGTCTGTGTGGTGGTGATGAGTCTGTGGGTCTCTGTGTGGTGATGATTCTATGGGTCTCTGTGGTGATGAGTCTATGGGTCTCTGTGTCGTGATGAGTCTATGGGTCTCTGTGTGGTGATGAGTCTATGGGTCTCTGTGTGGTGAGTCTGTGGGTCTCTGTGTGAGTCTATGGGTCTCTGTGTGGTGGGTCTATGGGTCTCTCTGTGAGTGAGTCTATGGGTCTCTGTGTGAGTCTATGGGTCTCTGTGTGAGTGAGTCTATGGGTCTCTGTGTGAGTGAGTCTATGGGTGTCTGTGTGATGGGTCTATGGGTCTCTGAGTGAGTCTATGGGTCTATGGGTCTCTGTGTGAGTGAGTCTATGGGTCTCTGTGTGAGTGAGTCTACGGGTCTCTATGCGATGAGTCTATGGGTCTCTGCGTGAGTGAGTCTACGTGTCTCTGTGTGAGTCTGTGGGTCTCTGTTTGAGTGAGTCTATGGGTCTCTGTGTGGTGAGTCTATGGATCTCTGTGTGAGTGAGTCTACGGGTCTCTATGCGATGAGTCTATGGGTCTCTGTGTGAGTCTACGGGTCTCTATGCGATGAGTCTATGGGTTTCTGTTTGAGTGAGTCTAAGGGTCTCTGTGTGACGAGTCTATGGGTCTCTATGCGATGGGTCTATGGGTCTCTGTGTGAGTCTATGAGTCTATGGGTCTCTGTGTGAGTCTATGCGTCTCTGTGTGGTGAGTCGATGGGTCTCTGTGACTGAGTCTATGGGTCTCTGTGAGTCTATGGGTCTATGGGTCTCTGTGTGAGTCTATGGGGCTCTGTGTGAGTCTGTGGGTCTCTGTGTGAGTCGGTGGGTCTCTATGTGACGAGTCTATGGGTCTCTATGCGATGGGTCTATGGGTCTATGTGTGAGTGAGTCTATGGGTCTCTGAGTGAGTCTATGGGTCTCTGAGTGAGTCTATGGGTCTCTGTGTGAGTCTACGGGTCTCTGTGTGAGTCTATGCGTCTCTGCGTGGTGAGTCTATGCGTCTCTGTGTGAGTCTATGGGTCTATGTGTGAGTCTATGGGTCTCTGTGTGAGTCTCTGGGTCTATGGGTCTCTGTGTGAGTCTATGGGTCTCTGTGTGAGTCTATGGGTCTCTATGTGACGAGTCTATGGGTCTCTGTGTGAGTCTATGGGTCTCTGTGTGAGTGTGTCTATGGGTCTCTGAGTGAGTATATGGGTCTATGGGTCTCTGTGTGAGTCTATGGGTCTCTGTGTGAGTCTATGGGTCTCTGAGTGAGTCTATGGGTCTCTGAGTGAGTCTATGGGTTTCTGTGTGAGTCTCTGGGTCTATGGGTCTCTGTGTGAGTCTATGTGTCTCTGTGTGAGTCTATGGGTCTATGGGTCTCTGTGTGAGTCTATGGGTCTCTGTGTGAGTCTATGGGTCTCTGAGTGAGTCTATGGGTCTCTGAGTGAGTCTATGGGTTTCTGTGTGGTGAGTCTATGGACTTTAGACACTCAGCGTCATCATCGCCTGACACCGCGGGGCGATTTCCGCGAAGTCGGTTTCGGTTTCGAGTGAGGGGTCTGGTTGGGCGGGTCGCGAGCAACACAGAGGCAAAGGTCCCCCGTGTAGCCTCTGGCAGGCCGTCGGGGCAAGGGCGCTGGTGGCACGCTTGGAGCTGACACGTTGGGGTTCGATCCCAGGGCGGAGAGGAGAGGTGAGTGGATGGGTGGGTGGGTGAGTGAGTGAGTGAGAGTGGGTGAGTGAGTGAGTGGGTGAGTGGGTGAGTGAGTGGGTGGGTGAGTGGGGTAGGTGAGTGGGGTGGGTGGGTGAGCGGGTGGGTGGGTGAGTGGATGAGT
>NC_136345.1:3714105-3746605 GCF_964198595.1 Lampetra fluviatilis | reverse complement strand
TGGTGGTGGAGTGGTCGGGTGAGGAGGTGGTGGAGGTGGTGGTGGTGGAGTGGTCGGGTCAGGTGGTGGTGGAGGTGGTGGTGGAGGTGGTGGAGGAGGTGGTGGTGGTGGAGGTGGTGGTGGTGGAGGTAGTGGAGGAGGTGGAGGAGGTGGTGGTGGAGGTGGTGGTGGTGGTGGAGTGATCGGGTGAGGAGGAGGTGGTGGTGGAGTGGTCGGGTGAGGAGGTGGTGGTGGAGGGAGGAGTGTTTTGGTCACGTGTTAGAGGAGTGTTTTGGTCACGTGTTAGAGGAGTGTTTTGGTCACGACGTAGAGGAGTGTTTTGGTCACGAGCACGAGAAGCGTTTGGATGAGCAGGTGCAAGAATCACAAGTAGTAAGACTTGCCGGTGAAGACCCCCCCCCGCCTCCTTGTCTTCCCTCTGCCCGCCACTCCCCCCGCCGCACCCCCCCCCCCCCAGAGTGCTGGCTGCAGCGCCACTACAGCGCCGTGGTTCAGCGCGTGGGCGTCACGGCGACGCGTCTCGTGTCCGTGGGACTTGTCCAGGAGGGCGTCCTGAGCCTGCAGGAGAGCGACGCGGCGCTGGCCGGCGCCGGCTGCCTCCCCGACCACGAGCTGAGCCGCTCGCTCGTCAACGCCGTGCGCAGGAAGGGCCGGGACGCCTGTCGGGCCTACGTCAGGCTTTTGAGCGAGCAGGACGGGTTCACGTTCGCCGACATCAGCCGCGGTGAGGAGGGTGGGGAGGGTGGTGAGGAGGGTGGTGAGTGAATGGTGAGTGAGGAGGGTGGGGTGAGTGGTGAGTGAGTGGTGAGGAGTGTGAGGAAGAGGAGGGAAGAGCCAGGACGCCTGTCGGGCCTACGTCAGGCTTCTGCGCGGGCAGGTCCGACATCATCCGCGGTGAGAAGGAGAGTGGTGAGGAGGGTGGTGAGGGTGGTGAGTGAGTGGTGAGTGAGTGGTGAGGAGTGAGTGGTGAGTGAGTGGTGAGTGAGTGGTGAGTGAGTGGTGAGGAGTGAGTGGTGAGGAGAGTGACGGGGCGGTGACGGAGGGAAAGGCCGGGACGCCTGTCGGGCCTACGTCAGGCTTTTGCGCGAGCAGGACGGGTTCACGTTCGCCGACATCAGTCACGGTGAGGAGGGTGGGGAGGGCGGTGAGGAGCGTGGGGAGAGCTGTGAGGAGGGTGAGGAGGGTGGTGAGTGAGTGGTGAGTGAGTGGTGAGGAAGAGGAGAGTGAAGGGGCGGTGACGGAGGGAAAGGCCGGGACGCCTGTCGGGCCTATGTCAGGCTTTTGCGCGAGCAGGACGGGTTCACGTTCGCCGACATCAGTCGCGGTGAGGAGGGTGGGGAGAGCGGTGAGGAGGGTGGTGAGTGAGTGGTGAGAGTGGTGAGTGAGTGGTGAGGAAGAGAGTGAAGGGGCGGTGACAGAGGGAATGGCCGGGACACCTGTCGGGCCTACGTCAGGCTCCTGCGCGGGCAGGGCAGATTCACGTTCGCCCACATCAGCCGCGATGAGGAGGAGAGTGGTGAGGAGAGTGGTGAGTGAGTGGTGAGGAGTGTGGTGAGTAGTGAGGAGGGTGGTGAGGAGGGTGAGGAGTGAGGCCGGAGGATCTCGCTGAGCCACAGCCTCTCAACTTAATCCGCCCCCCTTCTCACCCCTCCCCCTCCCCCTCTCACCCCTCCCCTTCTCACCCCCCCACCTCACACCTCCCGCCCCCCCCTCACCCCCCCTCACCCACCCCTCACCCCCCTCACCCCTCCCCCTCTCACCCCTCCCCTTCACCCCTCCCCCTCTCACCCCCCCATCTCATCCCTCCCCCCACCTCTGTCTCTCAGATGACGTGGACGGTGACGATGGCGGTCACGTGAGCGGTGACGTGGGCGGTCACGTGGGTGGTCACGAGGGCGGTCACGTGGGCGGTCACGTGGGCGGTGTCGCAGTGACGTCGTCTCAACATCCACGGCAACTTCATTTGCAGCCCTCAGGT
This sequence comes from Lampetra fluviatilis, assembly GCF_964198595.1. Classification (NCBI taxonomy): domain Eukaryota; kingdom Metazoa; phylum Chordata; class Hyperoartia; order Petromyzontiformes; family Petromyzontidae; genus Lampetra; species Lampetra fluviatilis. The sequence continues at coordinate 3,744,627 of NC_136345.1, read as the reverse complement.
AACGGTGAGGAGTGAGTACTCGTGGTGAGTGCTCGTGTCTCTCTCTCTGTCTCTGGGTCTCTCTCTTTGTCTCTCTCCGCCTCTCCCTCCCCCCGGGTGGTGGTGGTGGTGGCGTGGTGTGGTGGTGTGGTGGTGCTGGTGCTGGTGGTGATGGTGATGATGGTGGTGGTGGTGGTGGTGATGATGTCAGTGTTGGTCTCATCAGACACCACGGACAACCCCAGCGGTACCCAGACGGCCCCCGAGTTCCCCGTGACGGCTTCCTGCGGCCTGTGGAGGCCTCCCTTGGGCCTCCTGGAGCTGAAGCGGGGCCAGGCGGGGTCGCCTGGTGGGTCACGTGACCTACGGAGAGACCCCGGTGGGACACGGAGAGACCCTGGTGGGACACGGAGACTCCCCGGTGGGACACGGAGATTCCCCGGTGGGACACGGAGAGTCCCCGGTGGGACACGGAGAGTTCCCCGGTGGGACACGGCGGCGTACGGAGTGTCGTACCGCAGGGCGCTGGCGGGCACCACGCTGCTCGTCAAGAAGATCTTCCTCGACGCGGAGTCGGTGGCCGCGTTCAGACGCGACGTGGAGATCATGAGGTGAGGGAGGGGGAGGGAGGGGGAGGGAGGGGGGACGTGAAATCATGAATTTTAAAAGGGGGGGAGCATGTAAAGTAAAGCGCACACTGATACAGACACACAGACACACACACAGACACACACACAGACACACACACATACACACACACAGACACACAGACACACACACACAGACACACACACAAACTACTTGGGGTGGCATTGCGCTATGAACCCGGCAACCCGAGTTCAATTCCCGCTCTTGGCCAACACCAGTGACAACGATTCTCTGAACCGGTCATGGGCCTCCCCTAGGTCGACTCAGCCTCAAATGCGTACCGGATGCAATGTGTAAACATCGCCGCTAGGGAGACAAAGGCGGCCGGGCGTGGTGCTGGCCACCCACCCCCTCGTGTGCCGTGCCGGCCTTCATAGGTGCTCGCTAACAGCACTTGCCCCTACAGTCTGTTAGAGGCTACACGGGGGATCTTTGTCTTTGGTAGTAGTGGTGGTGGTGGTAGTGGTGGTAGTAGTGGTGGTGGTGGTCCTGGTAGTAGTGGTGGTGGTGGTCGTGGTAGTAGTGGTGGTAGTGGTGGTGGTAGTGGTGGGGGTGGTAGTGGTGGTGGTAGTGGTGGTAGTGGTGGTGGTGGTCGTGGTAGTAGTGGTGGTAGTGGTGGTGGTAGTGGTGGGGGTGGTAGTGGTGGTGGTAGTAGTGGTGGTGGTGGTCCTGGTAGTAGTGGTGGTAGTGGTAATAGTGGTGGTAGTGGTGGTGGTAGTGGTGGTGGTGGTAGTGGTGGTGGTAGTGGTGGTAGTGGTGGTGGTAGTGGTGGTGGTGGTAGTGGTGGTGGTAGGGGTGGTAGTAGTGGTGGGGGTAGTGGTGGTGGTAGTGGTGGTAGTGGTGGTGGTGGTAGTGGTGGTAGTAGTGGTGGCGGTGGTAGTGGTGGTGGTAGTGGTGGTGGTGGTAGTAGTGGTGGTGGTGGTAGTGGTGGTGGTAGTGGTGGTAGTGGTGGTGGTGGTAGTAGTGGTGGTAGTGGTGCTACTCACTGCTAACAGCACCTGTCCCTACAGCCCTGCTAGAGGCTACCTGGGGGATCTTTGTCTGTGTGTGGAGCAGCACTTGCCCCTCCAGCCCTGTTAGAGGCTACCTGGTGGATCTTTGTCCGTGTGTGTGTAGCAGCACTTGCCCCTAGAGCCCTGCTAGAGGCTACCTGGGGGATCTTTGTCCGTGTGTGTGTAGCAGCACTTTCCCCTAGAGCCCTGCTAGAGGCTACCTGGGGGATCTTTGTCCGCGTGTGTGTAGCAGCACTTGCCCCTAGAGCCCTGCTAGAGGCTACCTGGGGGATCTTTGTATGTGTGTGTGGCAGCACTTGCCCCTAGAGCCCTGCTAGAGGCTACCTGGGGGATCTTTGTCTGTGTGTGTGGAGCAGCACTTGGCCCTCCAGCCCTGCTAGAGGCTACCTGGGGGATCTTTGTCTGTGTGCGTGTAGCAGCACTTGCCCCTAGAACCCTGCTAGAGGCTACCTGGGGGATCTTTGTCCGTGTGCGTGTAGCAGCACTTGCCCCTCCAGCCCTGCTGGAGGCTACCTGGGGGACCTTTGTCTGTGTGCGTGTAGCAGCACTTGCCCCTCCAGCCCTGCTAGAGGCTACCTGGGGGATCTTTGTCTGCGTGTGTGTAGCAGCACTTTCCCTTACAGCCCTGCTAGAGGCTACCTGGGGGATCTTTGTCCGTGTGTGTGTAGCAGCACTTGCCCCTACAGCCCTGCTAGAGGCTACCTGGGGGATCTTTGTCTGCGTGTGTGTAGCAGCACTTGCCCCTACAGCCCTGCTAGAGGCTACCTGGGGGATCTTTGTCTGTGTGTGTGGCAGCACTTGCCCCTACAGCCCTGCTAGAGGCTACCTGGGGGATCTTTGTCTGCGTGTGTGTAGCAGCACTTGCCCCTACAGCCCTGCTAGAGGCTACCTGGGGGATCTTTGTCTGTGTGTGTGGCAGCACTTGCCCCTACAGCCCTGCTAGAGGCTACCTGGGGGATCTTTGTCCGTGTGTGTGTAGCAGCACTTGCCCCTACAGCCCTGCTAGAGGCTACCTGGGGGATCTTTGTCTGTGTGTGTGGCAGCACTTGCCCCTACAGCCCTGCTAGAGGCTACCTGGGGGATCTTTGTCTGTGTGTGTGGCAGCACTTGCCCCTACAGCCCTGCTAGAGGCTACCTGGGGGATCTTTGTGTGTGTGGAGCAGCACTTGGCCCTCCAGCCCTGCTAGAGGCTACCTGGGGGATCTTTGTCCGTGTGTGTGTATCAGCACTTGCCCCTAGAACCCTGCTAGAGGCTACCTGGGGGATCTTTGTCCGTGTGCGTGTAGCAGCACTTGCCCCTACGGCCCTGCTGGAGGCTACCTGGGGGACCTTTGTCTGTGTGTGTGGAGCAGCACTTGCTCCTACAGCCCTGCTGGAGGCTACCTGGGGGATCTTTGTCCGTGTGCGTGCAGCAGCACTTGCCCCTACGGCCCTGCTGGAGGCTACCTGGGGGATCTTTGTCTGTGTGTGTGCATCATAGGTGGTGCTACTCGCCACTTGCAGCACTTGCCCCTACGGCCCTGCTGGAGGCTACCTGGGGGACCTTTGTCTGTGTGTGTGGAGCAGCCTGGTTCGTCACGACCACGTGGTTGGACTTCGAGGCTTCAACGTGGACGAGGGGAGGCTGCTGGGGTTCCTGGTGCTGCAGTTCGTGAGGGGCAGGGACCTACACAGCCTCATCGCTCACCCTCTACGTCACGACGAGGTGAGGGTGGACAGTGCTCACTCACCCACTCACCCACTCACCCACGAACTCACTCACTCGCCCACTCACTCATTCACTCACTCACTCACTCACCCACTCACTCACTCACTCACTCTGCTCACTCACTCACCCACTCACTCACTCACCCACCCACTCACTCACTCACCCACTCACTCACCCACTCACCCGCTCACTCACTCACTCACCTGCTCACTCACTCACCTGCTCGCTCGCTCACTCGCCCACTCACCCACCCACCCACTCACTCACCCACCCACTCACCCATCCACCCACCCACCCACTCACCCACCCACCCACCCACTCACTCACCCACTCACTCACCCACTCACCCACCCACCCACCCACTCACTCACCCACCCACCCACTCACCCACCCACCCACCCACTCACTCACCCACCCACTCACTCACCCACCCACTCACCCACCCACCCACCCACTCACTCACCCACCCACCCACTCACCCACCCACCCACTCACTCACCCACCCACTCACCCACCCACCCACTCACTCACTCACTCACCCACCTACTCACTCACCCACCCACCCACCCACCCACTCACCCACCCACTCACCCACCCACCCACTCACCCACCCACTCACCCACCCACCCACTCACCCACTCACCCACCCACTCACCCACCCACCCACTCACCCACCCACCCACCCACTCACTCACCCACCCACCCACTCACCCACCCACCCACCCACTGACCCACTCACTCACCCACCCACCCACCCACTCACCCACTCACCCATCCATCCACCCATCCACCCACTCACCCACCCACTCACTCACTCACCCACCCACTCACTCACTCACCCACTCACTCACTCACTCACCCACCCACCCACTCACTCACTCACCCACCCACCCACTCACTCACCCACTCACCCACTCACTCACCCACCCACTCACCCACCCACCCACCCACTCACCCACCCACTCACCCACTCACCCACCCACTCACTCACTCACCCACCCACCCACTCACTCACCCACCCACCCACTCACCCACCCACCCACTCACCCACTCACTCACCCACTCACTCACCCACCCACCCACTCACTCACTCACTCACCCACCCGCTCACCCACCCGCTCACCCACTCACTCACCCACCCACTCACCCACTCACCCACCCACCCACTCACTCACTCACTCAACCACCCACCCACCCACCCACTCACCCACTCACCCACCCACTCACCCACTCACCCACTCACTCACTCACCCACTCACCCACCCACCCACCCACTCACCCACCCACCCACTCATCCACTCACCCACTGACCCACTGACCCACTGACCCACTCACTCACCCACCCACCCACCCACCCACCCACTCACTCACTCACTCACCCACCCACTCACCCACTCACCCACTCACTCACTCACCCACCCACCCACCCACTCACCCACCCACCCACTCACCCACTCACCCACTCACTCACTCACCCACTCACCCACCCACCCACCCACTCACCCACCCACCCACTCATCCACTCACCCACTGACCCACTGACCCACTGACCCACTCACTCACCCACCCACCCACCCACTCACCCACTCACCCACCCACCCACTCACTCACTCACCCACCCACTCACCCACTCACCCACTCACTCACTCACCCACCCACCCACCCACTCACCCACTCACCCACCCACCCACTCACCCACTCACCCACTCACCCACCCACCCACCCACTCACCCACCCACCCACTCATCCACTCACCCACTGACCCACTGACCCACTGACCCACTCACTCACCCACCCACCCACTCACCCACCCACTCACCCACCCACCCACCCACTCACCCACCCACCCACTCATCCACTCACCCACTGACCCACTGACCCACTGACCCACTGACCCACTGACCCACTCACTCACCCACCCACTCACCCACTCACTCACCCACTCACCCACCCACCCGTCTCTCTCTCTCAGCTGTTGCGCTACCATAGGGGCTGGATGCTGCAGCTGTGCAGTGTGCTGTGGTACCTGCACAGCCGACAGCTGACACACGGCAACGTCACCACCCACAACTGCCTGGTGAGGGACACGTGACAGGCCCAGGAGGTGCCATGGGTTGACTGCTGCTGTGCCAGGCTAGGTGCAGGAGGAGGAGGTCACGTGACAGACCCTGAAAGTGGTATGGGCTGACTGCTGTGCCAGGCTAGGTGCAGGAGGTCACGTGACAGACCCAGCAGGTGGCACGGGCTGACTGCTGTGCCAGGCTAGGTGCATGAGGAGGTCACGGGACAGACCCAGCAGATGGCACGGGTTGACTGCTGCTGTGCCAGGCTAGGTGCATGAGGAGGTCACGGGACAGACCCAGCAGGTGGCATGGGTTGACTGCTGTGCCAGGCTAGGTGCAGGAGGAGGAGGTCACGGGACAGACCCAGCAGGTGCCCTGGGTTGACTGCTGTGCCAGGCTAGATGCAGCAGGAGGTCACGGGACAGACCCAGCAGGTGCCATGGGCTGACTGACTGAGATGACTGATTAGAGGCACACCAACTGTGTCCCAACCACCACCATCATCATCACCACCACCACCATCACCACCATCACCACCATCTTCATCATCACCCCCAACACCACCACCATCACCACCACCATCACCACAACCATCATCACCACCACCATCATCACCACCACAACCATCACCACAACCATCATCACCACCACCATCATCACCACCACAACCACCACCACCACCACCATAACCCATAACCCCCCCCTCTTCCTCCCAGATCAAGGACGAGAGCCATCGCTCCCTTCTCCTTGCCGAGTTTGGCCAGAGCAGCGCCACCAGCATGAGGGGCTACTCACCACGCCACTCACCACTCCACTCACCACCCCACTCACCATGCCACCTCACCACCATCCGCATCGACCGCCTCAACATCGGTGAGAGTCGCTCCACTCACGCACAGGCAATCTCGCTCACCTGCTCACCCGCTCACTCACCCACTCACTCACCTACTCAGCCACTCACCTGCTCACCCACTCACTCACCCACTCATCCACCCACTCACTCACCCAACCACTCACCTACTCACCTAGCCACTCACTCACCCACCCACCCACTCACTCCCCCACTCACCCACTCACTCACCCACCCACTCACCCACTCACTCCCCCCCCACTCCCCCACTCACCCCCCCCTCCCCCACTCACCCCCCACTCCCCCCCTCCCCCATCCAGGTCGCTCTGCGCTAGATGAGGCCAAGGCTCGCGACGTCCGTGGGGCCGCCGCGGTGGGACGCGACCTCGCACAGGCCCAGGCCCAGGCCCAGACTCAGGCTCAGGCCCAGACTCAGGCCCAGACTCAGGCCCAGACTCAGGCCCAGACTCAGACTCAGACCCAGACTCAGGCCCAGACTCAGGCCCAGACTCAGGCTCAGGCCCAGACTCAGGCCCAGACTCAGGCCCAGACTCAGGCTCAGGCCCAGACTCAGGCCCAGACTCAGGCTCAGACTCAGACCCAGACTCAGACTCAGGCCCAGGCCCAGACTCAGACTCAGGCCCATCGTGCACCACCATCACCACCATCACTACCACTACCACCATCACCACCACTACCACAACCATCATCACTACCATCGTCATCGCCACTGCCACCATCATTGTCGTCATCATCCCTAGGTGGTGGTGGTGTTAGTGGTGGTGTTGGTGGTGGTGGTGATGTTGGCAGTGTTGATGGTGGTGGTGATGTTGGTGGTGGTGTGGCTAGTTGTGTTGGTAGTGTGGCTGGTTGTGGTGGTGCTGGTGGTGGTGGTATTGATGTTGGTGGTGGCGTTGGTGGTGGTTGTGGTGGTGGTGCTGGTGGTGTTGGTGGTGGTGTTGGTGTTGTGGCCGGCTTGCCCCCCATGCTGCTTGCCTGCCTCTCCAACATCCCATCCCAGCGTCCCAGCATCGAGCAGCTTCACCACTTCTACTGCACTGGGGGGCAGCAGCTCTAGGGGCAGCTCTAGGGGCAGCAGCTCTAGGGGCAGTTCTAGGGGCAGCTCTAGGGGCAGCAGCTCTAGGGGCAGTTCTAGGGGCAGCAGCTCTAGGGGCAGCCCTAGGGGCAGCTCTAGGGGCAGCAGCTCTAGGGGCAGTTCTAGGGGCAGCTCTAGGGGCAGCAGCTCTAGGGGCAGCTCTCGGGGCAGCAGCTCTAGGGGCAGTTCTAGGGGCAGCTCTAGGGGCAGCAGCTCTAGGGGCAGTTCTAGGGGCAGCAGCTCTAGGGGCAGCCCTAGGGGCAGCTCTAAGGGCAGCAGCTCTAGGGGCAGTTCTAGGGGCAGCTCTAGGGGCAGCAGCTCTAGGGGCAGCAGCTCTAGGGGCAGCCCTAGGGGCAGCTCTAGGGGCAGCAGCTCTAGGGGCAGTTCTAGGGGCAGCTCTAGGGGCAGCTCTAGGGGCAGCAGCTCTAGGGGCAGCTCTAGGGGCAGCAGCTCTAGGGGCAGCAGTTCTAGGGGCAGCTCTAGGGGCAGCCCTAGGGGCAGCTCTAGGGGCAGCCCTAGGGGCAGCTCTAGGGGCGCCCTAGGGGCAGCTCTAGGGGCAGCTCTAGGGGCAGCTCTAGGGGCAGCCCTAGGGGCAGCCCTAGGGGCAGCTCTAGGGGCAGCTCTAGGGGCAGCTCTAGGGGGCAGCTCTAGGGGCAGCCTTAGGGGGCAGCTCTAGGGGCAGCCCTAGGGGCAGCTCTAGGGGCAGCAGCTCTAGGGGCAGCTCTAGGGGCAGCTCTAGGGGCAGCCCTAGGGGCAGCTCTAGGGGCAGCAGCTCTAGGGGCAGCTCTAGGGGCAGCAGCTCTAGGGGCAGCAGCTCTAGGGGCAGCAGCTCTAGGGGCAGCTCTAGGGGCAGCTCTAGGGGCAGCTCTAGGGGCAGCCCTAGGGGCAGCTCTAGGGGCAGCTCTAGGGGCAGCCCTAGGGGCAGCCCTAGGGGCAGCTCTAGGGGCAGCTCTAGGGGCAGCTCTAGGGGCAGCAGCTCTAGGGGCAGCTCTAGGGGCGGCAGCTCTAGGGGCAGCAGCTCTAGGGGCAGCTCTAGGGGCAGCCCTAGGGGCAGCTCTAGGGGCAGCAGCTCTAGGGGCAGCTTTAGGGGCAGCCCTAGGGGCAGCTCTAGGGGCAGCCCTAGGGGCAGCTCTAGGGGCAGCAGCTCTAGGGGCAGCTCTAGGCGCAGCACTAGGGGCAGCCCTAGGGGCAGCAGCTCTAGGGGCAGCTCTAGGGGCAGCAGCTCTAGGGGCAGCTCTAGGGGCAGCTCTAGGGGCAGCTCTAGGGGCAGCCCTATGGGTTCATCTTCTTGGTTCTTTCGGTAAAGTCATCACGTAGAAGGGAAATAATAAAATAATAAAAATAAAACATAATAAAATAATTCTCACGACGTTTCGGCCACAACGCAAGCAGCCATCCTCAGGTGAAGAACAGGGCTGTCGGAAAGACAGCGTCTGAATGACACACCACCAGACTTGGCAGCGTATATTTAAGCTGGGTTGGAGGGGGAAGAGCGCCTTGACAAAAGAATTTGCATATCTGGATGTAAAGCTTTCGTGACTGCAGGGATTCATCTTCTTGGTTCTTTCGGTAAAGTCACGTAGAAGGGAAATAATAAAATAATAAAAATAAAACATAATAAAATACAATTCTCACGACGTTTCGGCCACAACGCAAGCAGCCGTCCTCAGGTGAAGAACAGGGCTGTCGGAAAGACAGCGTCTAAATGAAACACCACCAGGATGATTCAGACGCTGTCTTTCTGACAGACCTGTTCTTCACCTGAGGACGGCTGCTTGCGTTGTGGCCGAAACGTCGTGAGAATTATTTTATCATGTTTTATTTGTATTATTTTATTATTTCCCTTCTACGTGACTTTACCGAAAGAACCAAGAAGATGAATCCCTGCAGTCACGAAAGCTTTAAATCGAAAAGCCCTATGGGTCTCTGTGTGGTGATGAGTCTGTGGGTCTCTGTGGTGGGTATATGGGTCTCTATGGTGAGTCTATAGGTCTCTGTGTGGTGGTGAGTCTATGGGTCTCTGTGTGGTGGTGAGTCTATGGGTCTCTGTGTGGTGGTGAGTCTATGGGTCTCTGTGTGGTGGTGAGTCTATGGGTCTCTGTGTGGTGGTGAGTCTATGGGTCTCTATGGTGAGTCTATAGGTCTCTGTGTGGTGGTGAGTCTATGGGTCTCTTTGATGAGTAGTCTGTGGGTCTCTATGGTGAGTCTATGGGTCTCTGTGTGGTGAGTCTGTGGGTCTCTGTGTGGTGAGTCTGTGGGTCTCTATGGTGAGTCTATGGGTCTCTGTGTGGTGAGTCTGTGGGTCTCTGTGTGGTGAGTCTGTGGGTCTCTGTGTGGTGAGTCTGTGGGTCTCTGTGTGGTGAGTCTGTGGGTCTCTGTGTGGTGAGTCTGTGGGTCTCTCTATGGTGAGTCTGTGGGTCTCTGTGTGGTGAGTCTATGGGTCTCTGTGTGGTGAGTCTGTGGGTCTCTGTGTGGTGAGTCTGTGGGTCTCTGTGTGGTGAGTCTGTGGGTCTCTGTGTGGTGAGTCTGTGGGTCTCTGTGTGGTGAGTCTGTGGGTCTCTGTGTGGTGAGTCTGTGGGTCTCTGTGTGGTGAGTCTATGGGTCTCTGTGTGGTGAGTCTGTGGGTCTCTGTGTGGTGAGTCTGTGGGTCTCTGTGTGGTGAGTCTGTGGGTCTCTGTGTGGTGAGTCTGTGGGTCTCTGTGTGGTGAGTCTGTGGGTCTCTCTATGGTGAGTCTATGGGTCTCTGTGTGGTGAGTCTGTGGGTCTCTATGGTGAGTCTGTGGGTCTCTGTGTGGTGGTGAGTCTGTGGGTCTCTATGGTGAGTCTGTGGGTCTCTGTGTGGTGAGTCTGTGGGTCTCTGTGTGGTGAGTCTGTGGGTCTCTGTGTGGTGAGTCTGTGGGTCTCTATGGTGAGTCTGTGGGTCTCTGTGTGGTGAGTCTGTGGGTCTCTATGGTGAGTCTGTGGGTCTCTGTGTGGTGGTGAGTCTGTGGGTCTCTATGGTGAGTCTGTGGGTCTCTGTGTGGTGAGTCTGTGGGTCTCTGTGTGGTGAGTCTGTGGGTCTCTGTGGTGAGTCTGTGGGTCTCTGTGTGGTGAGTCTGTGGGTCTCTGTGTGGTGAGTCTGTGGGTCTCTATGGTGAGTCTGTGGGTCTCTGTGTGGTGAGTCTGTGGGTCTCTATGGTGAGTCTGTGGGTCTCTGTGTGGTGGTGAGTCTGTGGGTCTCTATGGTGAGTCTGTGGGTCTCTGTGTGGTGAGTCTGTGGGTCTCTGTGTGGTGAGTCTGTGGGTCTCTGTGTGGTGAGTCTGTGGGTCTCTGTGTGGTGGTGGTGAGTCTGTGGGTCTCTGTGTGGTGAGTCTGTGGGTCTCTGTGTGGTGAGTCTGTGGGTCTCTGTGTGGTGAGTCTGTGGGTCTCTGTGTGGTGGTGGTGAGTCTGTGGGTCTCTGTGTGGTGAGTCTATGGGTCTCTGTGTGGTGAGTCTGTGGGTCTCTATGGTGAGTCTGTGGGTCTCTGTGTGGTGGTGAGTCTGTGGGTCTCTATGGTGAGTCTGTGGGTCTCTGTGTGGTGAGTCTGTGGGTCTCTGTGTGGTGAGTCTGTGGGTCTCTGTGTGGTGAGTCTGTGGGTCTCTGTGTGGTGGTGGTGAGTCTGTGGGTCTCTGTGTGGTGAGTCTGTGGGTCTCTGTGTGGTGAGTCTGTGGGTCTCTGTGTGGTGGTGGTGAGTCTGTGGGTCTCTGTGTGGTGAGTCTGTGTGTCTCAGTGTGGTGAGTCTGTGGGTCTCTGTGTGGTGAGTCTGTGGGTCTCTGTGTGGTGGTGAGTCTGTGTGTCTCAGTGTGGTGAGTCTGTGGGTCTCTGTGTGGTGAGTCTGTGGGTCTCAGTGTGGTGAGTCTGTGTGTCTCAGTGTGGTGAGTCTGTGGGTCTCTGTGTGGTGGTGAGTCTGTGTGTCTCAGTGTGGTGAGTCTGTGGGTCTCTGTGTGGTGAGTCTGTGTGTCTCTGTGTAGCGAGTCTGTGGGTCTCTGTGTGATGAGTCTGTGGGTCTCTGTGTGATGAGTCTGTGGGTCTCTGTGTGATGAGTCTGTGGGTCTCTGTGTGGTGAGTCTGTGGGTATCTGTGTGGTGAGTCTGTGGGTCTCTGTGTGGTGAGTCTGTGGGTCTCTGTGTGATGAGTCTGTGGGTCTCTGTGTGATGAGTCTGTGGGTCTCTGTGTGATGAGTCTGTGGGTCTCTGTGTGGTGAGTCTGTGGGTCTCTGTGTGATGAGTCTGTGGGTCTCTGTGTGATGAGTCTGTGGGTCTCTGTGTGATGAGTCTATGGGTCTCTGTGTAGCGAGTCTGTGGGTCTCTGTGTGATGAGTCTGTGGGTCTCTGTGTGGTGAGTCTGTGGGTCTCTGTGTGGTGAGTCTGTGGGTCTCTGTGTAGTGAGTCTGTGGGTCTCTGTGTGATGAGTCTGTGGGTCTCTGTGTGATGAGTCTGTGGGTCTCTGTGTGATGAGTCTGTGGGTCTCTGTGTGGTGAGTCTGTGGGTCTCTGTGTGGTGAGTCTGTGGGTCTCTGTGTGATGAGTCTGGGTCTCTGTGTGATGAGTCTGTGGGTCTCTGTGTGATGAGTCTGTGGGTCTCTGTGTGATGAGTCTGTGGGTCTCTGTGTGATGAGTCTATGGGTCTCTGTGTAGCGAGTCTGTGGGTCTCTGTGTGATGAGTCTGTGGGTCTCTGTGTGGTGAGTCTGTGGGTCTCTGTGTGGTGAGTCTGTGGGTCTCTGTGTGATGAGTCTGTGGGTCTCTGTGTGATGAGTCTGTGGGTCTCTGTGTGATGAGTCTGTGGGTCTCAGTGTGGTGAGTCTGTGGGTCTCTGTGTGGTGAGTCTGTGGGTCTCTGTGTGATGAGTCTGTGGGTCTCTGTGTGATGAGTCTGTGGGTCTCAGTGTGGTGAGTCTGTGGGTCTCTGTGTGATGAGTCTGTGGGTCTCTGTGTGATGAGTCTGTGGGTCTCTGTGTGATGAGTCTGTGGGTCTCTGTGTGATGAGTCTGTGGGTCTCTGTGTGATGAGTCTGTGGGTCTCTGTGTGATGAGTCTGTGGGTCTCTGTGTGATGAGTCTGTGGGTCTCTCTATGGTGAGTCTGTGGGTCTCTGTGTGATGAGTCTGTGGGTCTCTGTGTGATGAGTCTGTGGGTCTCTGTGTAGCGAGTCTGTGGGTCTCTGTGTGATGAGTCTGTGGGTCTCTGTGTGATGAGTCTGTGGGTCTCTCTATGGTGAGTCTGTGGGTCTCTGTGTGATGAGTCTGTGGGTCTCTGTGTGATGAGTCTGTGGGTCTCTGTGTGGTGAGTCTGTGGGTCTCTGTGTGGTGAGTCTGTGGGTCTCTGTGCCCCAACTCACGATCCGATTACTTTGTGTTTGTGTCGATTCTCAATAAAACAATCACCCAATCCGCTGGGCCCTGATCCTCTGTGCCAGGCTAGGTGCACACACACCACGTGGTGACAGGCTAGGTGCACGCACACCACGTGGTGACAGGCTAGGTACACCACGTGCACTTTGTTGGGATATCGAGCCAGAATCGATTCCACAGAATCGACGCGATTCAGATTCTCTCTATCGAGTCCACATCTCTTCCGATTCTTTCGTCGATTCGATTCCCTCGGCTTTGAATGGATCGAAACTTGTCTCGATATATTTGACGTTTCGGGCAGCAACCCTTGGTCATAACACGCGGGCCCGACCCCGTGGAGTTCAACTCCCCCCCCCACTCGCCCTTCGATTTAAATGATCGCTTATCAATAGCGGAATCGACTACCGGATCGAAACGGTTGACATTCAAATCGATTCACCTCACACCCCCCCCCACCCGGCATTTAAATTGAAGGGGGACCCTTAGAGCCCCACCCCTCCCTTAGCGTCACCAAGGCGCATGCGCAGAGCGCGCGGCCGCGACGGATTTGACGCGACTCCCCCACACCACGCTGGGGGGAAAGGGGCGGAGCCTCGCAAGTAGCGAAAGCGGATGGGAGGAGTGGGAGGGCGGGGGGCGGTCGCGCATGCGCAGTGCGCGCAGCCGCGGGGGATTTGACGCGCGTGGGGTTTGTCCGGATGTGGCGTGGGGCCTACACCATCATCATCATCAACGGCGGCGGTGGTACCATCATCATCATCAGCAGAGGTACCATCAACATCATCAGCACTATCCTCATCACTATCATCATCAGCAGCAGCACTATCATCATCACTATCATCACTACCATCATCAGCAGCAGAGGTACCATCATCATCAGAGGTATCAGCAGAGGTACCATCAACATCATCAGCAGAGGTACCTTCAACATCATCATCAGCAGAGGTACCATCAACATCATCATCATCAGCAGAGGTACCATCATCATCAGCAGAGGTACCATCAACATCATCATCATCATCATCAGCAGAGGTACCTTCAACATCATCATCAGCAGAGGTACCATCAACATCATCAACATCATCAACATCATCAGCAGCACTATCATCATCACTATCATCAGCAGAGGTACCATCATCATCATCATCAGCACTATCATCACTATCATCAGCAGAGGTACCTTCAACATCATCAGCACTATCATCATCACTATCATCATCACTATCATCATCAGCAGCACTATCATCACTATCATCATCACTACCATCATCATCAGAGGTATCATCAGAGGTATCATCATCATCATCATCAGAGGTACCATCATCATCAGAGGTACCATCATCATCACTATCATCAGCAAAGGTACCATCATCATCAGCAGTACCATCACCATCAGAGGTGCCATCACCCATCATCATCAGCAGAGGGACCACCATCATCATCAGCAGTACCATCACCATCAGAGGTGCCATCACCAATCATCAGCAGAGGGACCACCATCATCATCAGCAGTACACTAACCACCACCACCAAATGTATCGCCACTATCACCACCATCACCACCATCACCACCACCACTACCACCACCACCATTACCACCACCACCACCACCACCACTACCACCACCACCACCACCACCACCATTACCACCACCACCACCACTACCACCACCACCATTACCACCACCACTACCACCACCACCACTACCACCACCACCACTACCACCACCACCACTACCACCACTACCACCACCACCACTACCACCACCACCACCACCACCACCACCACTACCACCACCACCACTACCACCACCATCACCACCATCATCACCACCACTACCACCACCATCACCACCATTACCATCATCATCGCTATTACCATCGCCACCACTACCACCACCACCACTACCATTACTACCACCATCACTACCACCATCACTACCACCATCACCACCATCACTACTACCACCACTACCATCACTACCATCACTATCATCACTACCACCACCACTACCACCATCACTGCCACCATCACTATCATCATTACCACCATCACTACCACCATCACTACCACTACCACCACTACCACCACCAATTCTACCACTACTACTACCACCACCACTAATACTACCACCACCACCACTACTACCACCACCACTACTACCACCACTACCACCACCACCACTACTACCACCACCACTACTACTACTAGTACTACTACCACCACCATCACCACCACCAACATCACCACCATCACCACCACCAACAGCACCACCAACATCACCACCATCACCACCACCAACATCACCACCATCACCACCACCAATATCACCACCACCACCCCCACTACCACCATCACCCCCACCATCACCACCACCAACATCACCACCAACATCACCACCACCACCATCACCACCACCACCAACATCACCACCACCAACATCACCACACCCCCACCACCATCACCACCAACATCACCACCACCCATCACCACCACCAACATCACCACCACCTTCACCACCATCATCACCACCACTACCACCATCACCACCACCAACATCACCACCAACAACATCACCACCACCATCACCACCAACATCACCACCACCAACATCACCACCATCACCACCACCAACATCACCACCACCAACATCACCACCACCATCACCACCACCAACATCACCACCACCAACATCACCACCAACAACATCACCACCACCATCACCACCATCACTACCACCACCACTACCACCACCACCATCATGGCGTGTTGACGTTCACTCTGCTTGCTGTTGTTGACTGATGATGTACAGTGCAGTACAGTACGGCCACAGCTAGGAGTAACAAAGCTCCCCCAGGTAGCCTCTAGCAGGGCTGTAGGGGCAAGTGCTGCTAGTAGCAGCACCACCTATGATGTAAACACAGACAAAGCTGCCCCAGGTAGCCTCTAGCAGGGCTGTAGGGGCAAGTGCTGCTAGGAGCAGCACCACCTATGATGTACACACACAGACAAAGCTGCCCCAGGTAGCCTCTAGCAGGGCTGTAGGGGCAAGTGCTGTGGCACACACAGAGGGGGGGGGTGGCCAGCACCACGCCCGGCCGCCTTTGTCTCTCCCCCAGTGCTACACCTCAACCACTTCCTCCAACTCCTCCAACTCCACCTCTTCCTCCTCCACCTAATCCGTATAGTGGACAAGTGTATAGTGTAGTGTATAGTGTAGTGTATAGTAGTGTATAGTGTAGTGTGTTGTGTAGTGTATAGTGTAGTGTATAGTAGTGTAGTGTATAGTGTAGTAGTGTAGTGTATAGTGTAGTGTGTTGTGTAGTGTATAGTGTAGTGTATAGTAGTGTGTAGTGTATAGTGTAGTGTATAGTAGTGTATAGTGTAGTGTGTAGTGTAGTGTGTAGTGTAGTAGTGTAGTGTATAGTAGTGTATAGTGTAGTGTAGTGTTTTGTGGTGTATAGCAGTGTAGTGTATAGTAGTGTAATGTAGTGTGTAGTGTATAGCAGTGTAGTGTATAGCAGTGTAGTGTATAGTAGTGTAATGTAGTGTGTAGTGTATAGTAGTGTAGTGTATAGTGTAGTGTATAGTAGTGTAATGTAGTGTAGTGTTTCGTAGTGTGTAGTGTATAGTGTAGTGTATAGTAGTGTGTAGTGTAGTGTGTAGTGTAGTGTGTAGTGTATAGTGTAGTAGTGTAGTGTATAGTAGTGTATAGTGTAGTGTTTTGTGGTGTATAGCAGTGTAGTGTATAGTAGTGTAATGTAGTGTGTAGTGTATAGTAGTGTAGTGTATAGTGTAGTGTATAGTAGTGTAATGTAGTGTAGTGTTTCGTAGTGTGTAGTGTATAGTAGTGTATTGTATACGGTATCCACTAGATTATACACTACACTTTACACTAGTGTAGTGTGTATTGTGTAGTATATAATGTAGTGTATTGTATACAGTATACACTAGATTATACACTATATTACACTTTATACTAGTGTATTGTGTAGTATATAATGTAGTGTATAGTAGTGTAGCGTAGGGTGTAGTGTATATTGTAATGTATAGTAGTGTAATGTGTAGTGGATCGTGGGGTTGTGTATAGGGTAGTGTATAGTGTTCCCAGATCTGGGCAAAGTCCAATCGGTGAGCTCCTCCGGCAGGCAAGGCTGCGTTGGCTGGGTCATGTAGCCCGCATGCCCAGCCACCGCATGCCTAAACAGCTTTTGTTCGGCCGGATCGAGGGGGCTAAACGGGCGCGGCACGGGCTAGAGAAGAGATGGAGTGATGTGGTACAGGAGGACGTGGAGCTGAGTGGACTTGCCGATGACCGGTACCAGCGGTGTCAAGATCGGCCTCAGTGAAGGACGCTACTGGGCAGTTGGAGGCAGTCGCCCTCCAACAACAATGGAGGGCGGAGGAGCGACGCTCACAACAACGAGCAGAGCGCCGGGTGGCTAAAGCACAGCAAGTTGGTACAGCAGGGGGCACAGGTGGTGCATCAGCCAGTCATCTCGGTCATATCAGTCAGTCGACCCGTGGCACCTGCTGGGTCTGCCCCGTGACCTCCTGCCAGCGGGCGTTCGACACTTCACGTGATAGCCTCAAGGTGCACTTGGCCTGGCACAAGCGTCGTGGTGACGTCACCACCACTTAGTGGCGAATGGCGGTTGTTGTTGTATAGTGTGGTGCTACTGCTGCTGCTACTGCTACTACTGCTGCTGCTGCTACTGCTGCTGCTGCTACTACTACTGCTGCTACTACTGCTGCTACTGCTGCTGCTGCTACTACTACTGCTGCTGCTACTACTGCTACTACTGCTACTACTACTGTTGCTGCTGCTACTTCTGCTGCTATTGTATAGTCCGCTCTGTTGCTTCACTGACGATCAATGTTGTTGTTGTTGTTGTTTCTAGAACTGCAGGTCTGAAGCCAGGGACGTCATCAGCTGTTCAGCCGCCAGCTGTTCAGCCGCCAGCTGTTCAGCCGCCAGCTGTTCAGCCGCCAGCTGTTCAGCCGCCAGCTGTTCAGCCGCCAGCTGTTCAGCCGCCAGCTGTTCAGCCGCCAGCTGTTCAGCCGCCAGCTGTTCAGCCGCCAGCTGTTCAGCCGCCAGCTGTTCAGCCGCCAGCTGTTCAGCCGCCAGCTGTTCAGCCGCCAGCTGTTCAGCCGCCAGCTGTTCAGCCGCCAGCTGTTCAGCCGCCAGCTGTTCAGCCGCCAGCTGTTCAGCCGCCAGCTGTTCTGACGTCAGCTGTTGAGCCGTCAGCTGTACTGACGTCACCTGTTTTGACGTCATCTGTTGTGACGTCATCTGTTCTGACGTCAGCTGTTCAGCCGTCAGGAAGTGACTAAAAGATTTGACCTCACCGGAAGGTTGGTGGTTCCTCTTGAAAGATCAGGACACGAACAACATCACCACAACCATAGCCACTACCACAGCCACCACAACCACAACCACCACAACCACCACAACCACCACCACCACAGACACCACCACAGCCACCACCACAACCACCACCACAGACACCACAACAACTACCACCAGCAGCAGTACAGCCACCACCACCACAGACACCACAACCACCACCACAGACACCACCACAGCCACCACCACCACAGACACCACAACAACTCAGGCTTAGTCAACTAGTGACTAAGCCTGAGGCAGGCTAAGTCACTAGTTGACTAGGATAGAGGCAGGCCTAGTCACTAGTTGACTAGGCCTGAGGCAGGCTTAGTCACTAGTTGACTAGGCCTGAGGCAAGCCTAGTCACTATTTGACTAGGCCTGAGGCAGGCTTAGTCACTAGTTGACTGGGATAGAGGCAGGCCTAGTCACTAGTTGACTAGGATAGAGGCAGGCCTAGTCACTAGTTGACTAGGATAGAGGCAGGCTTCTTCACTGGTTGACTAGGCCTGACGCAGGCTTCGTCACTAGTTGACTAGGCCTGAGGCAGGCTTAGTCACTAGTTGACTAGGCCTGAGGCAGGCTTAGTCAACTAGTGACTAAGCCTGAGGCAGGCTAAGTCACTAGTTGACTAGGATAGAGGCAGGCTTAGTCACTAGTTGACTAGGCCTGAGGCAGGCCTAGTCACTAGTTGACTAGGCCTGAGGCAGGCCTAGTCATTAGGCCTGAGGCAGGCTTAGTCACTAGTTGACTAGGCCTGAGGCAGGCTTAGTCACTAGTTGACTAGGCCTGAGGCAAGCCTAGTCACTATTTGACTAGGCCTGAGGCAGGCCTAGTCACTAGTTGACTAGGATAGAGGCAGGCCTAGTCACTAGTTGACTAGGATAGAGGCAGGCTTCGTCACTGGTTGACTAGGCCTGACGCAGGCTTCGTCACTAGTTGACTAGGCCTGACGCAGGCTTAGTCACTAGTTGACTAGGCCTGAGGCAGGCTTAGTCACTAGTTGACTAGGCCTGAGGCAGGCCTAGTCACTAGTTGACTAGGATAGAGGCAGGCCTAGTCACTAGTTGACTAGGCCTGAGGCAGGCCTAGTCACTAGTTGACTAGGTAGGATAGAGGCAGGCTTCGTCACTGGTTGACTAGGCCTGAGGCAGGCTTCGTCACTAGTTGACTAGGCCTGAGGCAGGCCTAGTCACTAGTTGACTAGGATAGAGGCAGGCCTAGTCACTAGTTGACTAGGCCTGAGGCAGGCCTAGTCACTAGTTGACTCGGATAGAGGCAGGCTTAGTTAACTAGTTGACTAGGCCTGAAGCAGGCTTAGTCACCAGTTGACTAGGATAGAGGCAGGCCTAGTCACTAGTTGACTAGGCCTGAGGCAGGCCTAGTCACCAGTTGACTAGGATAGAGGCAGGCTTAGTCACTAGTTGACTAGGATAGAGGCAGGCTTAGTCACTAGTTGACTAGGATAGAGACAGGCCTAGTCACTAGTTGACTAGGCCTGAGGCAGGCTTAGTCACTAGTTGACTAGGATAGAGGCAGGCTTAGTCACTAGTTGACTAGGCCTGAGGCAGGCTTAGTCACTAGTTGACTAGGATAGAGGCAGGCTTAGTTACTAGTTGACTAGGTCTGAGGCAGGCTTAGTCACTAGTTGACTAGGCCTGAGGCATGCCTAGTCACTCGTTGACTAGACCTGAGGCAGGCCTAGTCAGTAGTCGACTAGGCCTGAGGCAGGCCTAGTAACTAGTCGACTAGGATAGAGGCAGGCTTAGTCAACTAGTGACTAGGCCTGAGGCAAGCCTAGTCACTAGTTGACTAGGCCTGAGGCAGGCTTAGTCAACTAGTTGACTAGGCCTGAGGCACGCCTAGTCACTAGTTGACTAGGCCTGAGGCAGGCTTAGTCAACTAGTTGACTAGGATAGAGGCAGGCTTAGTCAACTAGTTGACTAGGCCTGAGGCACGCCTAGTCACTAGTTGACTAGGCCTGAGGCAGGCCTAGTAACTAGTCGACTAGGATAGAGGCAGGCTTAGTCAACTAGTGACTAGGCCTGAGGCAAGCCTAGTCACTAGTTGACTAGGCCTGAGGCAGGCTTCGTCAACTAGTTGACTAGGATAGAGGCAAGCCTAGTCAACTAGTGACTAGGCCTGAGGCAGGCTTTGTCTAAGTCACTAACACTCTCTCCTCTCTCCTCCCCCCTCTCTCTCTCTTACCTCCCGACGTCAGCTGCCCATGGCTGTCCTCACCTCCTCGAGAGAGTGAGGTAGCAGAGAGCGAGAGAAGAGGAGGTGGTGGCGGTTGCGGCGGTGGTGGCGGTTGTTGTGGCGGTTGTGGCAGTGGTGGCGGTGGTGGCGGTGGTGGCGGTGGTGGCTCTCGTTCCGTAGCCTCGACCCACACTTCCCGGCATGACCGGCACCACCCACGGCCGTCACCGGAGGCGTAGGAGCCTCAAGACAAACGCCACCACCACCACCGCCACCACCGGCACCACCGGCACCACCACCACCACCACCGGCACCACCGGCACCACCGCCACCACCGTAGCCACCACCGTAGCCACCACCGACACCACCACCGCCACCACCACCGCCACCGTCGATCGGCGCTCCCGCGTGTCCAGACCCAGCGTCGGCATCCGGCCTCCCCGTGCCAAGCAGAGAGGTTTGGTAACTCCACCGCAGCAGCAACAACAGCAACAACAGCAACAGCAACAACAACAACCGCAGCGGAAGCAGCAGCCGCGTTCCGGCAAGGCCGCCGGTTCTTGCCGCGCGCCGGGAGTGCGGCGTAGGAGGGGAGCGGCCACCACCACCACGGCCACCACCACGGCCACCACCGCCACCACCGCCGCCACCACCACCACGGCTAACGCGGCCGTAGAGAAAGCTGCTTCAGGGATGTGGCCCACGATCGCCATCGCACGCCTGGCGGTGAGCGGCGACGCCGCCGCCGCGAGGACCAGGGGGGCGGCGAGCGGGGCGGAGGTGGTGAGGTTGAATGGGGCGGAGGTGGTGAGGGACATTGCTAAGGTGGTGAGCGACGATGCTGTGGTGAGGTTGAATGGGGCGGAGTTGGTGAGCGACCCTCTGGACAAGTTGAATGGGGCGGAGGTGGTGAGCGATTCTGTGGTGAGGTTGAATGGGGCGGAGGTGGTGAGGGACATTGCTAAGGTGGTGAGCGAGTCGGAGTTGGTGAGCGATTCTGTGGTGAGGTTGAATGGGGCGGAGGTGGTGAGCGAGTCGGAGGTGGTGAGCGATTCTGTGGTGAGGTTGAGGGGGGCGGAGGTGGTGAGGGACATTGCTAAGGTGGTGAGCGACGATGCTGTGGTGAGGTTGAATGGGGCAGAGGTGGTGAGTGACCCTCTGGACAGGTTGAGGGGGGCGGAGGTGGTGAGCGACATTGCTAAGGTGGTGAGCGATTCTGTGGTGAGGTTGAGGGGGTCGGAGGTGGTGAGCGACTCTGTGGTGAGCGACTCTGTGGTGAGGTTGAGTGGGGCGGAGGTGGTGAGCGACTCTGTGGTGAGCGACTCTGTGGTGAGGTTGAGTGGGGCGGAGGTGGTGAGCGACTCTGTGGTGAGCAGCGCTCGTGGCGTGTCCGCTGTGGTGGAGTGGGGGGGTGGGATGGTGAACGGTGAGGGCAGAGTGGCAACTCGCCACCGCTCACCGGGTGAGGCAGAGTGCCGGACTAGCGGAGCTCTGTGTGAACACCGCCAGCATCATCATCAGCAGCAGCAGCATCAGCAGCAGCAGCAGCAGCATCGTCATCAGCTGAAAGAGGAACAAAATCATCAGCAGCAGCAGCAGCAACTTTATCATCAGCAACATCAGCAGCAGCAACATCATCAGCAAGAACATCAGCAGCAACATCATCAGCAGCAACATTATCAGCTGAAGCAGGAGCAGCAACATCATCATCAGCTGCAGCATGGACAACATCAACAGAAGCAGCAACATCATCATCAGCTGCAGCAGCTACAACATCATCAGCAGCAACAGCAGCAGCAACATCATCAGCAGCAACAGCATCAGCATCAGCAGCAGCAACAGCAGCATCAGCAACAGCAGCAACAGCAGCAACATCATCAGCAGCAACAACATCATCAGAAGGAGGAGCGTCATCAGCAGCAACAGCAGCATCAACAGCATCAGCATCATCCGCAGAAGCAGGAGGAGCAGCAGCAACAGCATCATCAGCAGCAGCATCATCAGCAGAAGCAGCAGGAGCATCATCATCATCATGAGCAGCAGGTGAAGGTGGAAGTGAAGGTGGAAGTGAAGGTGGAGGAGGAGGAGGAGGTTGAGAGGAGACTGGCAGACAGAGGTGTGGTGGACGAGGTGGTTAAGAAGGAGGAGCTTGCCGTGGTGGACGACGTGGTGGACGACGTGGTGATGCGGAAGGTGGACAACGTGGTGGTGGACGACGTGGCGATGCGAGTGGTGGACGTGGTGGTGGAGGAGGAGGACATTATCGATGGGTTTGCCATCGCCAGCTTCTGCAGCCGTGAGGAGCTGGAGGTAAGGGTGGGTGGGTGGGTGAGTGGGTGGGTGGGTGAGTGGGTGGGTGGGTGGGTGGGTGAGTGGGTGGGTGGGTGGGTGAGTGGGTGAGTGGGTGAGTGGGTGGGTGGGTGGGTGAGTGGGTGAGTGGGTGGGTGAGTGGGTGGGTGAGTGGGTGGGTGGGTGAGTGGGTGGGTGAGTGGGTGGGTGAGTGGGTGGGTGGGTGAGTGGGTGGGTGGGTGGGTGAGTGGGTGGGTGGGTGAGTGGGTGGGTGAGTGGGTGGGTGAGTGGGTGGGTGGGTGGGTGGGTGAGTGGGTGGGTGGGTGAGTGGGTGGGTGAGTGGGTGGGTGAGTGGGTGGGTGGGTGAGTGGGTGGGTGGGTGGGTGAGTGGGTGGGTGGGTGGGTGAGTGGGTGGGTGAGTGGGTGGGTGAGTGGGTGGGTGAGTGGGTGGGTGGGTGGGTGGGTGGGTGAGTGGGTGGGTGAGTGGGTGAGTGGGTGGGTGAGTGGGTGAGTGGGTGGGTGAGTGGGTGAGTGGGTGGGTGAGTGGGTGAGTGGGTGGGTGAGTGGGTGAGTGGGTGGGTGAGTGGGTGAGCGGGTGGGTGGGTGAGCGGGTGGGTGGGTGGGTGAGCGGGTGGGCGGGTGGGCGGGCGGGCGGGCGGGCGGGCGGGCGGGCGGGCGAGCGGGCGGGCGAGCGGGCGGGCGAGCGGGCGAGCGGGCGGGCGAGCGGGTGAGCGGGTGGGTGGGTGAGCGGGCGGGTGGGTGAGCGGGCGGGTGGGTGGGCGAGCGGGTGGGCGGGCGGGTGAGCGGGTGGGTGAGCGGGTGGGCGGGTGGGTGAGCGGGTGGGCGGGTGGGTGAGCGGGTGGGCGGGTGGGCGGGTGGGTGGGTGGGAAAGTGGGTGAGTGGGAAAGTGGGTGAGTGGGTGAGGGAGTGATTGAGTGGGTGAGTGAGCCGGTCGGTGAGTGAATAGGTGAGCGAGCGGGTGAGCGGTTGAGTAACCTCACCTCCCCATTCCAACCCCCTCTCGCCCCCGACCTCTGACCTCTTCCTGCCCCCCCCCCGACCTCTGACCTCGCCCCGCCCAGCTGAGTGTGCGAGGCGGCGTGGGTTCTGGCAAGCGGAAGGCGGCGAAACTCGGCCACCCCCCCCCGCCCCCATCCCCACCCCCCCCCACCCCCACCCCCACCACCATCCCCACCACCACCCCCACCCACTCCTCCTCCTCGGGGGGCACGGGGGGGGGGGCGGGGGAGGAGAGGCCCAGGAAGAAGGTGAGAGACGGGCCCGGTGCCTGTGTGTGTGTCTGTGTGTCTGTCTGTGTGTGTGTGTGTCTGTGTGTGTCTGTCAGTGTGTGTGTCTGTGTGTGTCTGTGTGTGTGTGTGTCTGTGTGTGTGTGTCTGTGTGTGTCTGTGTGTGTGTGTCTGTGTGTGTGTGTCTGTGTGTGTGTCTGTGTGTGTGTCTGTGTGTGTGTGTCTGTGTGTGTGTGTGTGTCTGTGTGTGTGTCTCTGTGTGTGTCTGTGTGTGTGTCTGTGTGTGTGTGTGTCTGTGTGTGTGTCTGTGTGTGTGTGTGTCTGTCTGTGTGTGTGTCTGTCTTCGCCGGTTGGAAACATTTAGGCTGGCCTGCCTACGATCCATCCTGGGTTTAACCTGCAGGCTGGATTGTGTGAGGAGCTCACAAGTCCTTGAAAGATCTGGGCAAAGTCCCATCAGTGAGCTCCTCCGGCAGGCAAGGCTGCGTTGGCTGGGTCATGTAGCCCGCATGCCCAGCCACCGCATGCCCAAACAGCTTTTGTTCGGTCGGATCGAGGGGGCTAAACGGGCGCGGCACGGGCTAGAGAAGAGATGGAGTGACGTGGTACAGGAGGACGTGGAGCTGAGTGGATTTGCCGATGACTGCTACCAGCGGTGTCAAGATCGGCCTCAGTGGAGGAGGCTCGTGAAGGACGCTACTGGGCAGTTGGAGGCAGTCGCCCTCCAACAACAACGGAGGGCGGAGGAGCGACGCTCACAACAACGAGCGGAGCGCCGGGTGGCTAAAGCACAGCGAGTTGGTACAGTAGGGGGCACAGGTGGTGCATCAGCCAGTTGTCTCGGTCATCTCGGTCAGTCGACCCGTGGCACCTGCTGGGTCTGCCCCGTGACCTGCCAGCGGGCGTTCGACACTTCACGTGGTAGCCTCAAGGTGCACTTGGCCTGGCACAAGCGTCATGGTGACGTCACCGCCACTTAGTGGCGAATGGCGGTTGTTGTTGTTGTGTGTGTGTGATTAATTAGCTTGTGTCGGAGGCCCCGGGGGAACAGGCGTCTATGAGGTCTCCTGGCCAAACCCTATTTGGCGGAGCCAGGAGATTGAATGTGTTGCCACAGCCTTCGTATCGGAGCTGCTGCTCGCTGCTAACAGCACTCGCCCCAACAGTCTGTTAAGGCTACACGGGGGACCTTTGTCTTTGTCACAGCTCAAGAGCGCCACTCCGGTCTACTGTCTCACGGGTTCCTCCAAGCTCCTCCTCGGCCACCCGGCCTCTCCCACTCGGGTACGCTGGCTTCACGATGGCACTGGTGGGTTCACGGTGACCCTGGTGAGTTCACGGTGGCCGTGACGGGTTCACGGTGGCCCTGATGGGTTCACGATGGCACTGGTGGGTTCACGGTGACCCTGGTGAGTTCACGGTGGCCGTGACGGGTTCACGGTGGCCCTGATGGGTTCACGATGGCACTGGTGGGTTCACGGTGACCCTGGTGAGTTCACGGTGGCCGTGACGGGTTCACGGTGGCCCTGATGGGTTCACGATGGCACTGGTGGGTTCACGGTGACCCTGGTGAGTTCACGGTGGCCGTGACGGGTTCACGGTGGCCCTGATGGGTTCACGATGGCACTGGTGGGTTCACGGTGACCCTGGTGAGTTCACGGTGGCCGTGACGGGTTCACGGTGACCGTGATGAGTTCACGGTGACCGTGACGGGTTCACGGTGGCCCTGATGGGTTCACGGTGGCCGTGACGGGCTTCACGGTGACCGTGATGAGTTCACGGTGGCCCTGATGGGTTCACGGTGACCCTGGTGAGTTCACGGTGGCCCTGATGGGTTCACGGTGACCCTGGTGAGTTCACGGTGGCCGTGACGGGTTCACGGTGACCGTGATGAGTTCACGGTGACCGTGACGGGTTCACGGTGGCCCTGATGAGTTCACGGTGGCCCTGATGGGTTCACGGTGGCCGTGACGGGTTCACGGTGACCGTGATGGGTTCACGGTGGCCCTGATGAGTTCACGGTGGCCGTGACGGGTTCACGGTGACCGTGATGAGTTCACGGTGACCGTGACGGGTTCACGGTGGCCCTGATGAGTTCACGGTGGCCCTGATGGGTTCACGGTGACCGTGATGGGTTCACGGTGACCGTGATGGGTTCACGGTGGCCGTGACGGGTTCACGGTGACCGTGATGGGTTCACGGTGGCCCTGATGGGTTCACGGTGGCCCTGATGGGTTCACGGTGACCGTGATGGGTTCACGGTGACCGTGATGGGTTCACGGTGGCCGTGACGGGTTCACGGTGACCGTGATGGGTTCACGGTGGCCGTGACGGGTTCACGGTGACCGTGATGGGTTCACGGTGACCGTGATGGGTTCACGGTGACCGTGACGCGTTCACGGTGGCCGTGACGGGTTCACGGTGACCGTGACGGGTTCACGGTGACCGTGATGGGTTCACGGTGACCGTGATGGGTTCACGGTGGCCCTGATGGGTTCACGGTGACCGTGATGGGTTCACGGTGACCGTGATGGGTT
Source organism: Lampetra fluviatilis (assembly GCF_964198595.1). NCBI lineage: Eukaryota > Metazoa > Chordata > Hyperoartia > Petromyzontiformes > Petromyzontidae > Lampetra > Lampetra fluviatilis. The sequence goes on along the minus strand of NC_136345.1, from coordinate 3,718,244 downwards.
CACGGTGGCCCTGATGGGTTCACGGTGACCCTGATGGGTTCACGGTGGCCGTGATGAGTTCACGGTGACCGTGACGGGTTCACGGTGACCGTGACGGGTTCACGGTGACCGTGACGGGTTCACGGTGGCCCTGATGGGTTCACGGTGACCGTGATGGGTTCACGGTGGCCCTGATGAGTTCACGGTGGCCGTGATGGGTTCACGGTGACCGTGACGGGTTCACGGTGACCGTGATGGGTTCACGGTGGCCCTGATGGGTTCACGGTGACCCTGATGGGTTCACGGTGACCCTGATGGGTTCACGGTGGCCCTGATGGGTTCACGGTGGCCGTGATGAGTTCACGGTGGCCGTGTCGGAGACACTGAGAGGCTGGGTTCGAGACAGAGGTCGCAACCGGGTACCCGATACCCGTACCCTACCCGATACCCGGCTACCCGTACCCGGCCGGGTACGGGTAGGCCGTGAGTCACTGTTGAGTCACCGTGTTTGTCACTCATTTCCCAACGTCTTGTCTCTTCTCACAATTCAAGTTCCTAGAATCAACCCACCCGCGTCTGCAACGTGGCTTCATCCCAGAGGTCGCAATCGGGTACCCGATATCCGTACCCTACCCGTACCCGGCCGGGTACCCAGCCGGGTATCGGGTAAGGAATCAAAACCGGTTAGCGACCTCTGGTTCGAGGTGTGTGGGTGTCTCACCCCACGTGTCCCCTCCACCGCTTGTGTGTCACCCCATTGCAGGTGGTGGCACTTGTGGCAAATCCGAAGCCTTCGCCCGTCTCCGATAAAGGTGTGTTCATGTGCACGCTCATGTTCACGTGTAAGCGTGTTCGTGTGTCTGTGCGTGTTCGTGTGTCTGTGCGTGTTCGTGTGTTTTCACGTGTGTGTGTGTGTCTGTGTGTGTCTGTGTGTGTGTGTACACGTGTGTGTGTGTGTTTGTGTGTGTGTGTTCACGTGTGTGTGTCTGTGTGTGTATGTGTGTGTGTGTCTGTGTGTCTGTGTTTGTGTGTGTGTCTGTGTGTGTGTGTGTTCACGTGTGTGTGTGTTCACGTGTGTGTGTCTGTGTGTGTATGTGTGTGTGTGTGTGTGTCTGTGTGTGTGTGTTTGTGTGTGTGTGTCTGTGTGTGTGTGTGTTCGTGTGTGTGTGTGTGTCTGTGTGTGTCTGTGTGTGTGTGTACACGTGTGTGTGTGTGTTTGTGTGTGTGTGTGTGTGTGTTCGTGTGTGTGTGTGTCTGTGTGTGTGTGTGTGTGTCTGTGTGTGTGTGTGTGTGTGTGTTTGTGTGTGTGTGTCTGTGTGTGTGTGTGTGTGCGTGTGTGTGTGTGTACACGTGTGTGTGTGTGTTTGTGTGTGTGTGTCTGTGTGTGTGTGTGTGTGTTCGTGTGTGTGTGTGTCTGTGTGTGTGTGTGTGTCTGTGTGTGTGTGTGTGTGTGTTTGTGTGTGTGTGTCTGTGTGTGTGTGTGTGTGTCTGTGTGTGTGTGTGTGTGTGTGTTTGTGTGTGTGTGTCTGTGTGTGTGTGTGCGTGTGTGTGTGTGTGTGTTCACGTGTTAACGTTTGTGCTCCCACAGTGCACCAATTCAGCATCACCGCACTCACGTCCTGCGCACGCAACACCACCACCGCCACAACCGCCACCACCATCGCCACAACCGCCACCACCACCTACACCACCACCTACACCACCACCGCCGCCACCACCACCGTCTACTCCGCCGGACCGGCCGCCCTCGCCGCGGCAACGACCCCCCGCGACCTGCTGACCTCCGACCCCAGGGTCATCGCCGCGGCAACGGGGGGGACCCCCCAGACGTCGCCCTCCTGCAGCGACACTCACAGGTGGGGGGTGGTGGGGGGGGGTGGGGGGGTGGGGTGGTGGGGCGGTGAGGTGGAGTGGTGAGGTGGAGTGGTGGGGGGGGGTGGAGTGGGTCTTGCCGGCAGTCTTGACAGGCGTTGTGGGTGACTCAAATGTGCCCCTCCCCCTCTATCCCCCCCTCCCCTCTCCCCCTTCCCCCCTCCCCCTCCCCCTTCCCCCCTCCCCCTCCCCCCTCCCCCTCCCCCTTCCCCCCTCCCCCTCCCCCCTCCCCCTTCCCCCCTCCCCCTCCCCCTTCCCCCCTCCCCCTCCCCCTTCCCCCCTCCCCCTCCCCCCTCCCCCTTCCCCCCTCCCCCTCCCCCTTCCCCCCTCCCCCTCCCCCTTCCCCCCTCCCCCTCCCCCTTCCCCCCTCCCCTTCCCCCCTCCCCCTTCCCCCCTCCCCCTCCCCCTTCCCCCCTCCCCCTCCCCCTTCCCCCCTCCCCCTCCCCCCCGTAGTGGGAGGAGCAGCAGCCTCCTCCCCCAGGAGTCTGCCACCCCCCTGGCCCCTCCCCCACGACCCCCCTCCTCCCCCCCCTCCTCCCCCCCCTCCTCCCCCCCCTCCTCCCCCCCCTTCCCCCCTCCCCCAAGACTGCCCCCCCCCACCCCCACCCCCACCCACTCCTGGCTCACCCCCCAGCCCTCCCCCCCCGACGCCCCCACCCCCGCGGCCCCGGCGTGGAGGGGAGGGGCTGGTGGGGGGGGAGGAGGGGGGGGAGGGGGCCCCCACCCCTTCCTGCACAGCGGGGCCCGGCACTCGGCACAGGGGCTCACCGGCGTGGTGGAGATGGTCGCGCCGGAGTCAACGCCACCGCCGCCGCTACCGACACACAGGGCGACGTACCAGGGTACGTGTGGGGTGGTGTGGGTGAGTGTGTGTGTGTGTGTGTCACTGTGTGTGTGTGTGTCACTGTGTGTGTGTGTGTCTCTGTGTGTGTGTGTCACTGTGTGTGTGTGTGTCGCTGTGTGTGTGTGTGTCACTGTGTGTGTGTGTGTCACTGTGTGTGTGTGTGTCACTGTGTGTGTGTGTGTCACTGTGTGTGTGTGTGTCTCTGTGTGTGTGTGTCACTGTGTGTGTGTGTGTCACTGTGTGTGTGTGTGTCACTGTGTGTGTGTGTCACTGTGTGTGTCACTGTGTGTGTGTGTCACTGTGTGTGTCACTGTGTGTGTGACTGTGTGTCTGTCACTGTGTGTGTGTCTGTGTGGGCGTGGTGCTGGCCACCCACCCCCTCGTGTGCCGTGCCGGCCTTCATAGGTGCTGCTCGCTAGCAGCACTTGCCCCTACAGTCTGTTAAGGCTACACGTGGAATCTTTGTCTTTGTCAGTGTGATGATGCTTTATTGTTCTCCCCGTGTCTCCCCCCGCGTCTCTCCCCGTGTCTCTCTCTCCGTGTCTCTCCCCGTGTCTCTCCCCATGTCTCTCCCTCCCTGTCTCTCCCCCCGCATCTCTCCCTATGTCTCTCCCCCCGTCTCTTTCTCCGTGTCTCTTTCTCCGTGTCTCTCCCCGTGTCTCTCCCCGTGTCTCTCCCCCCGTCTCTTTCTCCGTGTCTCCCCCCGTGTCTCCCCGTGTCTCCCCGTGTCTCCCCGTGTCTCCCCCCGCGTCTCTCCCCGTGTCTCCCCCGTGTCTCCCCCGTGTCTCCCCCCGTGTCTCTCCCCGTGTCTCTCCCCGTGTCTCTCCCCGTGTCTCTCCGCATCTCCCCGCGTCTCCCCGCGTCTCTCTCCGTGTCTCTCCCCGTGTCTCTCCCCGTGTCTCCCCGTGTCTCTCTGCGTCTCCCCGTGTCTCTCTCCGTGTCTCCCCGTGTCTCTCTCCGCGTCTCTCCCCGCGTCTCTCCCCGTCTCTCTCCCCTGTGTCTCTCCCCGTGTCTCTCCCCGCGTCTCTCCCCGCGTCTCTCCCGTGTCTCTCCCCGTGTCTCTCCCCGCGTCTCTCCCCGCGTCTCCCCGTGTCTCTCCCCGCGTCTCTCCCCCCGTGTCTCTCCCCGTGTCTCTCCCCGCGTCTCTCCCCGTGTCTCTCCCCGCGTCTCTTTCCCCGTGTCTCCCCGTGTCTCTCCCCGCGTCTCTCTCCCCGTGTCTCTCCCCGTGTCTCCTTGTGTCTCTCCCCGCGTCTCTCTCCCCGTGTCTCTCCCCGTGTCTCTCCCCGTGTCTCCCCGTGTCTCTCCCCCCGTGTCTCCCCGTGTCTCTCCCCGTGTCTCCCCCCGTGTCTCCCCGTGTCTCCCCGTGTCTCTCCCCGTGTCTCTCCCCGTGTCTCTCCCCGTGTCTCTCCCCGTGTCTCTCCCCGTGTCTCTCTCCGTGTCTCTC
>NC_136345.1:3676256-3713905 GCF_964198595.1 Lampetra fluviatilis | reverse complement strand
AGAAGATGGTGGTGGTGGTGATGGTGGTGATGATGATGAAGGTGGTGGTGGTGGTGATGGTGGAGTGTCCAGGGAGAGTGCAGCGTGCTAACCGCTGCGCCACCGCTCCCCCCACACACAGACATACACACACACATACACACACAGACATACACACACACAGACATACACACACATACACACACACAGACACACACACACAGACATACACACACACACAGACATACACACACACAGACATACACACACACAGACATACACACACATACACAGACATACACACACACAGACACACAGACACACACACAGACATACACACACACCAATGTACTCGCCACACATTCACACATACCAACATACCAACACACCGCATACCAACAACACAAAGACGTCAACATGATAGAGGACTTGAACTTGGGGTCACACGGGTTCAACGTGCAGCGTGCTAACCGCTGCGCCACCACTCCCCCCCCACAAATGTAAACACTTGCGCAGACCATAACACACTCACACACAGACTCACACTCTCTCACACACACTCTCACACACACTCTCACACACTCACACACACTCTCACACTCTCTCACACAAACACTCACACACACACTCTCACACACTCACACACACTCTCACACTCTTTCACACAAACACTCACACACACACTCACACACACTCACTCACACTCTCTCACACAAACACTCACACACACTCTCACACACACTCTCACACACTCACACACACTCACACACACTCTCACACTCTTTCACACAAACACTCACACACACACTCCCACACACTCCCACACACACTCACACACTCACACACACTCTCTCTCACACACACACTCTCACTCTCTCTCACACTCTCTCACACACTTTCACGCACTCTCACACACATTCCCACTCACTCACACACTCACACATACTCACACATACTCACACACACACTCTCACACACTCACACACACTCTCACTCTCTCACACACTCTCACTCACACACAACTCACACTCTCACACTCACTCACTCACACACACTCACACACACACTCTCACACACTCTCACACACTCTCACTCACTCACTCTCACTCACACTCTCACACACTCACACACTCTCACAGACACTCACACACACACTCACACACACTCTCACACTCTCTTTCACACACACTCACACACACTCACACACACTCACTCACTCACACACTCTCACATCTCACACACACGCGCGCCCACACACATCCACATCCACACCACACTATTAATACAAACTCGTAACACTCACTGTGCTATCAATACTCACTCACACAGACAAAGCTCCCCCAGGTAGCCTCTAGCAGGGCTGCAGGGGCAAGTGCTGTTAGCGAGCACCTATGAAGGCTACCGGCCACTGTGGCACACAGAGGGGGTGGGCGGCCAGCACCACCACCACCATCACCACCACCACAATCACCACCATCACCACCACCATCACCATCACCACCACCATCACCACCACCATCACCATCACCACCACCACCATCACCACCACCACCATCACCACCACCACCATCACCACCATCACCACCGCTACACCAGGGAACTTCATTTGAGGCCGAGTCGACCTAGGGGAGTCCCAGCGCGATAACCGCTGAGCCACCGCTCCCCGCACAATAACAACAACATCATCAACATCATCAGCATCAACATCATCAGCATCAACATCATCAGCATCAACATCATCAACAACATCATCATCATCAACATCATCATCAGTAGTAGGGGCGTGACGTGTGGGGGGGGGGTGGGTAGTGGGGGGGGGTGACGTGTGGGTAGTGGGGGGGTGACTGTGGGGGGGGGGTGACGTGTGGGTAGTGGGGGGGGTGACTGTGGGGGGGGGATGACGTGTGACTAGTGGGGGGGGGGGTGACTAGTGGGGGGTGACGTGGGGGGGGGCTAGTGGGGGGGGTGACGTGTGACTAGTGGGGGGGGTGACTAGTGGGGGGTGACTAGTGGGGGTGACTAGTGGGGATGACTGACTAGGGGTGACTAGTGGGGGGTGACTAGTGGGGGGTGACTAGTGGGGATGACTGACTAGGGGTGACTAGTGGGGGGGGTGACTAGTGGGGGGGGTGACTAGGTGGGGGGGGGTGACTAGTGTGGGGGGTGACTAGTGGGGGGTGACTAGGTGTGTGAGGGGGTGACTGACTAGGGATGACTAGTGGGGGGTGACTAGGTGTAGGGGGTGACTAGGTGTGGGTGTGGGGTGACTCGCCTGCTTGTGTCGCCCGCGGAAGACGACGGCGAAGGCGCCGTGCCCCACGAGGTCTCTCTTGCTGAACTCGAACTCGCCCACAGACTCCATGGCGACGCGGCGCCGCGCTGATGATGTTGTTGATGTTGGTGATGATGTTGCTGATGATGTTGAGGATGATGCTGATGATGTTGTTGATGTTGGTGATGTTGATGTTGTTGCTGCTGCTGATGTTGCTATTGATGACGTTGTTGATGTTGTTGCTGCTGATGATGTTGCTGATGATGATGCTGATGATGATGCTGATGATGCTGACGATGCTGACAATGATGCTGATGATGTTGAGGATTATGTTGATGTTGCTGCTTGTGATGATGCTGCTGCTGATGACGCTGCTGCTGATGATGATGGAGCTGATGATGCTGATGATTATGGAGCCTATAATTTTGCTCCTGATGCTGCTGCTGATGATGCTGCTGCTCCTGATGCTGCTGCTGCTGATCCTGATGGTGCTGATGATGCTGCTGCTGTATTCCCTCGTCTTGCTGCTGCTGTTGTTTGGACAGCTGCTGTTGCTTCTGGGACAGCTGATGCAGCTGCTGATGCTGTTGATGTTGCTGCTGTTCAGACAGCTGCTGATGATGTTGCTGATGCTTCTATTTAGACAGCTGATGCAGCTGCTGTTCCTGCTGATGCTCGTATAGAGACAGCTGCTGTTGTTGCTGCTGATGCTATTGAGACAGCTGCCCTTGCTACTGCTGTTGATACAGCTTCTATTGAGGCAGCTGATGTTGCTGCTGATGCTGCTGAGACAGCTGCCCTTGCTACTGCTGCTGATACAGCTGCTGTTGCTGTTTCTATTGAGGCAGCTGTCCTTGCTGCTGCTGTTGAGACAGCTGTTGTTGCTGCTGATGCTTCTATTGAGACAGCTGCCCTTGCTACTGCTGTTGAGACAGCTGCCCTTGCTACTACTGCCGCTGTTGTTGATGTAGCAGCTATTGACACCGCAGCCCTTTAGGCTGTTGCGGATGCTGTCACCAATCCCACCATTAAAATCACCACAATCACCACAACCACCACCACTGTAGCGGCCTATACCGCCCGCTATTGCTATTCGTAAACGGTCAATACTATCGACCCTGTTAAAAATAACACCACAACAGCCGTCGCTTCTGCTGCTGTTGTTACTGCTGCTGTTGTTGTTGCTGCTGTCAAAGTGATAATAATCGTTAAAGAGCTGCCGACCCCCGACTCGACCGCTACGGTCCGCTCCCATGGGTAGGGGGCGAGCGACGACTCGGCCCTGGGCAGGGCGACTCAGGCAAGGCCCGGGGGCCCGACGGGACCCAGGCCTCGCCGCTTCGACATCGTATTTTGTAAGAAACTAAACCACACAAATGTACACAATTTCATGTACGAGCAATTGTGTCGACGTTTTCACCTCTCTCTCCTTTTGAGGGTTAAATGTTCGTCTTTTCTTTGTTATTGTTGTTATCGCGTCAGCGAATCTTGTCTCCAATGTTGATTGAAGGGACGCGGAGCGACACGCGAAGCTTTTATAGCAAAGCCGCCTCACCGCCGCCGCGCCGCGGCGAAAACACTCCGCGCTCGCTCTCTGCCCGCAAAGAAACCCCGTAAACACAGCGGCGTTTGTCCTCGAATTAGTTGGCGAATCGCGACAGATTCTTACAGGAGGAGAGGGGGGTCGTTTCACGTCGCTTTGTTTATAATTAGAAAGGGAAGGGGGACATTTTTGTTACATTTGTGTTGTGTTTTGTTCGCTGAGGTAACATTCAGCGGCCGAAAGTAATCCCTTGCGGACCCTACGTCATCATCAGGCGGTTGCCGATTCGCCTGACGACCGAGACGCCCCCCCCCCCCCGCGGTCGTTTCTCGCCTCGCCATTGGTCAAGACCCCCAACCGCCCCTCCCCCCCGCCGTCATTACTCGTTTCGTCATTGGTCAGTTTCCCCCACCCCCCCCCTCCACCCGCGGTTGTTGCTCGCTTCGCTATTGGTCAGCCCCCCCACCCACCCTCCCCCCCCCGTTGTCGCTCGCCTCGCCATTGGTCAGTTCCCCCCCCCACTTCCTCCCCATAGTCGCTGCCCTCCCCCCTCACCGCGCCTCGCCATTGGTCAGTCTCCCACCCCCCCCAACTGCCCTGGCAACACCGCCGCAGCAGCCCCGTCCAGCCAATCAAACGACGGCAAACACCACCCCCCCACCCCCTGCCGAATGTAATTGTGACGTCACAGGCGCGGCCGACCAATCAAAATCAGACTACGGTTCGAGTCTCGATTACCCGCAGATTCACCACGCGCTTGAGGGATTTTTGTCAATTTGGGGCCGTCCATAAATGACGTCACGCGATTTTGGGCGATTTCTGACCCCCCCCTTCGTCACACGACGTCACAAAAAGTCAGACCCCCCCCTCAAATATGACGTCACAAAGCTCTGCCCCCCCCACACACAGCATGCTAACCACTACACCCACCGCTCCCCTCCCCCCACACTGCGCTAATCACTACACCCACCGCTCCCCCCCCCACACACACAGCGTGCTAACCACTACACCCACCGCTCCCCCCCCCCACACACTGCTCCCCCCCCCAGTGTGCTAATCACTACACCCACCGCTCCCCCCCCCACACACACAGCGCGCTAACCACTACACCCACCGCTCCCCCCCCCAGTGTGCTAATCACTACACCCACCGCTCCCCCCCCCCCCCACATTGCGCTAACCACTACACCCACCGCTCCCCCCCCCACACACAGTGCGCTACCCGCTACACTACAATGCGTTACGCTTCCACACGCGCTGGTCACGTGACGGATGACGTCACAGCTCAAATGCCGTAAAAAATTAACAAAGTGTATTTGTATAATGTTTGCTTGGTGGACAGTCTGTAAAGTACCCACAGGGCAAACTTAAAGTTTGTTTTTATTCGGGAAGTACACTGCACGCTAAACATTTTGAACACTTAATCACAACCTTGCCTTTTATACACATGGAGATAAACACAGACACACGTCCTCGTCATTCTCGGCAACAATGTTTATTCACAAGCTACTACACTCCTACACACTACTACGATATGCACCACTACACACTACCATACAACATTGATGTACACCAAGACCTACTATACCACACTACGACCCACTATACACTGCAGGAATTAATATTCTGTGGGTTTTTCGGTAAAGTCACACAGATCGGTTAAAATAAAGTTAAATTTGCTTTGAACCTCTGCGACTTTATCTGGCCACAGTTGGGCTACGATGTTAAAACACCAAACTGAAACCTTCGGCAAGTCACCATTTCTGCATTAGAGGCGTCGTCCAGGCTGATGAAAAGCAACACGTGGGTGGGCTGATGCCGAATCAGCAGCAGCTTCATCATCATCAGCAGCTTCTGTAAAATAAACGACAGACCACCACCACAGCATGAGAATCTGTGCTCCATTCTACTACTAACAGCGAAACCACGCTCAGTCACTCCTCTATCGCTACCACCACCACCATCATCATCATCACGCTCGCCCCTCACCGATTCCACCTCGCTCACACACCCCACCACACCCACCCTACCCACCCACCCTACCCACCCACCCACCCCACCACTCACTCACCCACCCCACCACTCACCCACCCACCCCACCACCCACTCACCCACCCACCCCACCACCCACTCACCCACCCCACCACCCACTCACCCACCCACCCCACCACCCACTCACCCACCCACCCCACCACCCACTCACCCACCCACCCCACCACCCACTCACCCACCCACCACACACCCACCCCACCACACACCCACCCCACCACACACCCACCCCACCACACACCCACCCCACCACACACCCACCCCACCACACACCCACCCCACCACACACCCACCCCACCACACACCACACCACCCACCACACACCCACCCAACACCCACACACACCCCACCACCCACACACACACACCCACACACACCCACCCCACCACCCACACACACACCCACCCCACCACCCACACACACCCACCCCACCACCCACACACACCCACCCCACCACCCACACACACCCACCCCACCACCCACCCCACCACCCACACACACCCACCCCACCACCCACACACACCCACCCCACCACCCACTCACCCAGACCTCACCCCACCTCACCCAGTCACCTACACCTCACCACCCCCCACACACTCCCCTTACCCAGCCAACCACGCACCCACCAAACCTCACCCCGGCTAGCGGCATGACCTAGAGCCCCGCCCCTAACGGGCGACGTTTCAGGCGACACGCCTCGTTCAGGGGCAACTTCCCCGTGCGCCGGCAATTGTGTCCCGGCTGTGGGGCACGCAGCAGGAGGATTGGTGAATCCATCCGTGCGGCTCCGGAGGGACGTGGGGTTTGCTGTGGGGTTCACGGCGTGAAGGGAGTGGACACACACAGCCCACGCCCCCTTTGAGGTGACCCGGGGTGGGGCGACAATCACCACCACTACTACTCACCACCACCACCACCACCTACTACTACTACTCACCACCACCAACTCACCACCACCACCATCTACTACTACTACCACCACCTACTCACCACCACCACCACAACCACCTACTACTCACCACCACCACTACTACTACTACCCACCACCACCACCAACTAACCACCACCTACTACTCACCACCACCACCTACCACTCACCAACTCACCACCACCTCCCACCACCACCACAGACTCACCACCGACTCACCACTCACCGTGTCTGCAACAGGAATCGCCGCTCTTCCTTCGCACGAACCGGGCACTGCGTCATCCCTACAACAACATCAACAACATCAACAACATTCATAACAACATCAACAACATTCACAATGTGCCCCCCCCCCACATCTCTCCACCCCCCCCCACTCCCATCCCACCCCCTCCCACCCACCCCACCCACTGCATCTGCCCCCCTCCTCTCTCCACCCCCACCCACCCCACTCCCACCCACCTCACCCCCCACCCACCTACTCACCCACTCACCCACTCACCCACCCCCCACATCTGCCCCCCCTCTAGTGTTGTCCTCCCCCTGCTGGGGGGCCCAGGGGGGGGGGGGCACTGCACCAGCCCCCACCCCTCACCCCAGGGGAGGCGACGTCATCACTCTGGGGCCACGTCCACGGCGGAGACGGAACGGGAATCCAAATCCTCCACCTTGGTAAGTGGCCCGGACGGTGGTGGTGATGGTGGCGGTGGTGGTGATGAGGTGGTGGTGACGATGGCGGTGGTGGCGATGATGACAATGGACTCACTCCCTCCCCACAAAGCATTTAACCCAAGGAGGGACCCACCCACAACCCACCTGCCATGCAGAGTAGGAAGCCTTCCATCACCATCCTCCTGCGCCCCCCCCCCACGTGCCACGCCGGGAGATCATGCCGCCTGTCGCCTGGCAACGGGACACACACAGCCCATGGAAACGCTGTTCAGTGGTTGTCGTGGCGATTACGGCGGTCGTGATGGTTGTCGTGGTGATGGTGTCGTGGCGATGGTCGTGATAGTTGTTGTGGTGATGGTGGTTGTGATGGTTGTCGTGGTGGTGGTTGTCGTGGTGATGGTCGTGATGGCCGTGGTTGCCGTGGTGACAGTCGTGATGGCGGTGGTTGCCGTGGTGATAGTGGTTTTGGTGATGATGTCGAGGCATTTACAAAAACATTCCAACAACCACCACACAACCACCAAAGACAAACATCCCACGTGTAGCCCTAACAGACTGTAGGGGCAAGTGCTGTTAGCGAGCACCTATGAAGGCCGGCACGGCACACGAGGGGGTGGGTGGCCAGCACCACGCCCGGCCGCCTTTGTCTCCCCAGTGCTAGCGATGTTCACTAATCACCGCTACACCAGGTACTCGGTTGAGGCCGAGTTGACCTAGGGGAGGCCCAGGACCGGTTCAGATAATCGTCACCTGACGGTGTTGGCCGTGAGCGGGAATCGAACTCGGGTCATCGGGTTCGTAGCGCTAACCAACCACCACCACCCCAACTGCCACCACAACACGCCAACCGCCACCACCACCACGTGCGTTGCCATGGTTCCCTGTAGCAGCTGTGATACCAGGGCGGCGAGCTACACACACACACGCAGCCCCACACGCACACACACAGCCACACACACACACACAGCCACACACAGAGACACACACACCACGTGGTTCCCTGTAGCAGCTGTGATACCAGGGCGGCGAGCTACACACACACACACAGCCCCACACGCACACACACAGCCACACACACACACAGCCACACACACACCACGTGGCTCCCTGTAGCAGCTGTGATACCAGGGCGGCGAGCTACGGGAAGAGACTTCGCGCCCAACGATGCCAGGACATGCTCCTTGCTGTGGCACCAGATTCGAGTGCCGGGACCACGGGGCAGGGCCCGGCACAGATACCAACGGTGCACTCGGCGCTGACGCCGGGAGAGGGGGGGGTTGCCGACCTTCACACGCTCGCCGCACTTTCTCGCTATACTCTCGTCGTGATGGGGTTGCCAGCCTTCAGCCTCGCCTCTCTCTACCCTCCCTCTACCCTCCTCGTGGCGACGGAGGTGATGACAGCGGTCATGGCGATGGTGGCAGAGGCTACGTTATCGCTACGGAGAGGGGGGGGGGGTCTCACTCACACCGCTTTGCTACTACTACAAGCGCTCTCCGGCGGTAGCACCACCACCACCACTCGCCACACCCCCACCCCACCACCACCCCCACACCACCACACCACTCACCACCCCCACGCGCTTTTTCCACAACCGCAAAGCCGAAGGGGGCAGCGCACGGGCACGCCACCGTGGGCGTCCCCACAGCGTCCTCACCCTCCTGCTCACCCTCCTGCTCACCTGATGCTCACCTCCTGCCGCTCACCGCTTCCTCGCCGCCGCGTGTGCAGCGCCGCCCACCATCCTCTCGGCAGAGGCGGCCACGTGGCCACACGAAGTGGCTTCTTGTTGTTTGTGGAGGAGCCCCGAGGGTGAAGATTCAGTCTCCTGGCTCCGCCAGACGGCGCTTGGCCAGGAAACGTCACAGACACCTGTCCCCCCGGGGCCTCCCATGTGGTCGCTACAAGCACCACGTGGGGGGGGGGGGGGGGGGGTACAGACAGCCCATTGGAATTGGCCACAACACCAACCGCCACCACCACAACCAACCGCCACCACCACAACCAACCGCCACCACCACCACCACCACAACCACAACCGCCACCACCACCACTGCGTGTGTTGCCGTGGCTCCCTGTAGCAGCTGTGATACCAGGGCAGCGAGCCAAACACACAGCGCCACACACACACACACACAGCGCCACACACACACACACACAGCGCCACACACACACACACACAGCGCCACACACACACAGCGCCACACACACACACACACAGCGCCACACACACAGCGCCACACACACAGCGCCACACACACAGCGCCACACACACAGCGCCACACACACACAGCGCCACACACACAGCGCCACACACACAGCGCCACACACACAGCGCCACACACACAGCGCCACACACACAGCGCCACACACACAGCGCACACACACACACACACAGCGCCACACACACACACACACAGCGCCACACACACACCACGTGGCTCCCTGTAGCAGCTGTGATACCAGGGCGGCGAGCTACGGGAAGAGACTTCGCGCCCAACGATGCCAGGACATGCTCCTTGCTGTGGCACCAGATTCGAGTGCCGGGACCACGGGGCAGGGCCCGGCACAGATACCAACGGTGCGATTCGGGGGGGGGGGTTGCCAGCCTTCACACACTCGCCTCTACCCTCCCCGTGGTGACGGTGGGGGTTGCCAACCTTCACGGTCTCTCATCATCATCATCAGCAGCAGGGCCCGGCTCTGCTGATCTGGCCCAGGTGTTGAGAGGCAACGTGCCGCTTCAAGCAGAGCCCGACTCGGCTGCTGTGGAGGCAGCCTGAGTCTGAGTGAGTCTACGATGTGTCTGTGTGTGTCTATGTGTGTGCGTCTGTGTGCGTCTGTGTGTGTGCGTCTGTGTGTGTCTATGTGTGTGCAAGTCTACGTGTCTGTGTCTATGTGTGTGCGAGTCTACATGTATGTGTGTCTATGTGTGTGTGTCTATGTGTGTTCAAGTCTACGTGTCTGTGCGTCTATGTGTGTGTGTGTGTATGTGTCTGTCTGTGCGAGTCTATGTGTCTGTGTGTGCGTCTGTGAATCTACCCGTGTGCGAGTCTACGTCAGACACGCACCACCATCACCATCATCACCATCACCACCACCATCATCATCATCATCACCACCACTCACCTCTTCATCCTCCTCCTCCAAGCTCAGAGTCCATCTCGTGGCAATGCGGGTTCCTGCAGTCAAGACGTCAACAGCAGGATCACTGCACTGTACACACACACTGGGTGCACTGTACACACACCGGGTCTACGGGGTGCAGTGTGGGTCTATAGGTTCAGATGAGTGCATGTGTGCATCTGTGAGAGTTTGGTGTGTGTGCATCTGTGAGAGTTTGGTGTGTCTGAGTCTAGGTGTGTGTGTGCATCTGTGAGTCTAGGTGTGTGTGTGCGAGAATCTAGGTGTGTGTGCATCTGTGAAAGTTTGGTGTGTGTGTGCATCTGTGAGTCTAGGTGTGTGGGTGTGTGTGCATCTGTGAGTCTGGGTGTGCGAGTGAGCGTGCATCTGTGAGTCTAGGTGTGTGTGCGCATCAGTGGGGCTGGGTGTGTGGGTGTGTGTGCATCGGTGAGGCTGGGTGTGTGTGCATCTGTGAGTCTGGGTGTGTGTGTGCATCTGTGAGTCTGGGTGTGTGAGTGAGCGTGCATCTGTGAGTCTAGGTGTGTGTGCACATCGGTGGGGCTGGGTGTGTGGGTGTGTGTGCGCATCGGTGAGGCTGGGTGTGTGTGCATCTGTGAGTCTGGGTGTGTGAGTGAGCGTGCATCTGTGAGTCTGGGTGTGTGAGTGTGTCCGAGTGTGTGTCTGTGTGGGTGTGAGTGTGTATCTGAGTGTGTAGCAGGTGGTGGTTGTTGACTGTAGCTGGCCTCTATAGCCACGCCGCCACGTGAGGGAGCGGCAGGCAAAGCTGAGGCAGCACTTGCTGTGCGAGGCGTTTCCAACGACGCACGCCACCTGCAGACGCTGTCGGGATAGACCTCGCGTACACACACACACCACGTGTACCTGTGGGTACGCGTGTGGTGTGTACCTGTGGGTACCTGTGGGTACGTGTGTGTGTACCTGTGGGTACGCGTGTACGTGCGAGTCTACGTGTGTGTGAGTCTATGTGTGTGTACGTGTGCGAGTCTATGCGAGTGTGCGAGTCTACGTGTGTGAGTCTATGCGAGTCTACGTGTGTGTGTACGAGTCTATGAGTCTACGTGTGTACGTGTGCGAGTCTATGAGTCTACGTGTGCGAGTCTATGCGAGTGTGCGAGTCTACGTGTGTGTGTGTACGAGTCTATGCGAGTGTGCGAGTCTACGTCACACACATCATCACCACCATCACTCACCTCTAGATCCTCTTCATTCTCCTCCAAGCTCAGAGTCCATCTTGTGGCAATGCGGGTTCCTGCAGTCAAGACGTCAACAACAGCATCACTGCACTGTACACACACACACCAGGTCCACCGTGGCTCTACGGGGTACAGATACGTGTGTGTGCGAGCGAGTCTGTGCGTGTGTGAGCGTGTGACGCACAGGCAGGAGACGTGCCGACTGTAGCTGGCCTCTATAGCCACGCCGGCCGTGTGCGAGTGTGAGCGCGAGTGTGTGTGTGCGCGCGTGTGAGCGTGTGTGAGTGTGAGTGAGTGAATGTGTGACTGTGTGAGTGTGTAACAGGTGGTGGTTGTTGACTGTAGCTGGCCTCTATAGCCACGCCGCCACGTGAGGGAGCGGCAGGCAAAGCTGAGGCAGCACTTGCTGTGCGAGGCGTTTCCAACGACGCACGCCACCTGCAGACGCTGTCGGGATAGACCTCGCGTACACACACACACCACGTGTACCTGTGGGTACACGCGTGGTGTGTACCTGTGGGTACGCGTGTGTGTGTACCTGTGGGTACGCGTGTGTGTGTGTACCTGTGGGTACGCGTGGTGTGTGTACCTGTGGGTACGCGTGTGTGTGAACCTGTGGGTACACGTGGTGTGTGCGAGTCTACGTGTGTGTGAGTCTACGTCACAGACACACCATCACCATCTCTCACCTCTTCATCCTCCTCCAAGCTCAGAGTCCATCTCGTGGCAATGCGGGTTCCTGCAGTCAAGATGTCAACAACAGCATCACTGCACTGTACACACACACCTGTCTACATCTTTGTGTGTGTAGTGCAGTGCGTAGCATCGGTGTAGTGTATAATGTAATATAGTGTGTAGTATAGTATGGTGTGTGTGTAGTATAGCATGTAGTGTAGTGTGTAGTGTATAGTGTGTAGTAGAGCGTGTAGTGTAGTGTGTAGTGTAGAGTATAGTGTGTAGTAGAGCGTGTAGTGTAGTGTGTAGTGTAGTGTGTAGTGTAGAGTATAGTGTGTAGTACAGCATGTAGTGTAGTGTGTAGTGTAGTATGTAGTGTGTAGTAGAGCGTGTAGTGTAGTGTAGAGTATAGTGTGTAGTAGAGCGTGTAGTGTAGTGTGTAGTGTAGAGTATAGTGTGTAGTAGAGCGTGTAGTGTGTAGTGTAGAGTATAGTGTGTAGTAGAGCGTGTAGTGTAGTGTGTAGTGTAGAGTGTAGTGTGTAGTAGAGCGTGTAGTGTAGTGTGTAGTGTAGAGTATAGTGTGTAGTAGAGCGTGTAGTGTAGTGTGTAGTGTAGAGTATAGTGTGTAGTATAGCATGTAGTGTAGAGTGTAGTGTAGAGTATAGTGTGTAGTAGAGCGTGTAGTGTAGTGTGTAGTGTAGTATGTAGTGTAGTGTGTAGTAGAGCGTGTAGTGTAGTGTGTAGTGTAGAGTATAGTGTGTAGTAGAGCGTGTAGTGTAGTGTGTAGTGTAGAGTATAGTGTGTAGTAGAGCGTGTAGTGTAGTGTGTAGTGTAGAGTATAGTGTGTAGTAGAGCGTGTAGTGTAGTGTGTAGTGTATACTCGTAGGTTTTTTTCGGTAAAGTCATGTAGGTAAAAAATAAAATTAATAAAAATAAAAATCACTTGATACAGCAATCGTGCTGAGACTGTTCCACCTGAAGACGGAAGCTTGTGTTGCCTCCGAAACGTCGTGATTTTATTTTTATTAAAATTAATTTTTTACCCACGTGACTTTACGGAAAAAAATTTAAGAATATGAATCCTTGCAGTCACGAAAGCTTCAAATCTAGAATTAGTGTAGTATAGCATGTAGTGTGTAGTGTAGTATAGTATGTAGCGTAGTGTGTAGTATAGTATGTAGTATAGTGTAGTGTATAGTGTAGTATAGCATGTAGTATAGCATGTAGTATGTGTAGTATGTAGTGTAGTATGTAGTGTAGTGAGTGGGCTGTGCCTCAGCAATAGTAGCCCGGCCCACACGGGTTGGGCAGTCCGGGTGTTGCAGTCGAGGAGTTTCTGTGCGAGAAGCTTCCAGCAACAGACGCCACGTGGAGACGATGTCGGGACGGCACTCGGTGCATGTGTGGGGGTGGTGTGTGTGTGGTGTGTGTGTGTGGGGGTGAGTGGTGTGGGGGTGAGTGGTGTGGGGGTGAGTGGTGTGGGGGTGAGTGGTGTGGGGGTGAGTGGTGTGGGGGTGAGTGGTGTGGGGGTGAGTGGTGTGGGGGTGTGTGGTGGTGTGTGATGGTGGTATGTGTGTGGGGGTGTGGTGTGTGTGTGGTGTGGGGGTGTGTGGTGGTATGTGTGTGGGGGTGTGGTGTGTGTGTGGTGTGTGTGTGGTGTGTGTGGGGGTGTGTGGGGGTGGTGGTGTCTGTGGGGGTGGTGGTGTGTGTGGTGTGTGTGGGGGTGTGTGGGTGTGTGTATTCGACACTTCACGTGGCCTCAAAGTGCACTTGGCCTGGCACAAGCGTCATGGTGATGTCACCACCACTTAGTGGCGAATAGCGGTTGTTGTTGTGGTTTGTGTGCGGGTGGTGTGTGGTGGTGTGCGGGTGGTGTGTGGTGGTGTGCGGGTGGTGTGTGGTGGTGTGCGTCTGGGGAGCGGTGGTGTAGTGGTTAGCGCGCTGCGCTATGAACCCAGCGACCCGGGTTCGATTCCCGCTCACGGCCAACACCAGTGACGATTATCTGAAAAGGTCCTGGGCCTCCCCTAGGTCGACTCAGCCTCAAATGAGTACCTGGTGTGATCTGTAAACATCGCCGCTAGAGAGACAAAGGCGGCCGGGCGTGGTGCTGGCCACCCACCCCCTCGTGTGCCGTGCCGGTCTTCAAAGGCGCTACTCGCTAACAGAACTTGCCCCTACAGTCTGTTAAGGCTACACGGGTGATCTTTGTCTGTATGGGTGGGAGAGTTAACTAGTGAGAGTTTAACACGCAGTCAACCAACATCATCCATAAGATAGGAACCAGGAGGATTTCACAGTGGCGGTCTAAGGCAGCAGTGGAGAGAGCAAAGCAAGTTGGGGGGTGGTGGTAGGGGGTCTAAGGCAGCAGTGGAGAGAGCAAAGCAAGTTGGTGGGGGGGTGGTGGGGGTCTAAGGCAGCAGTGGATGAAGCAAGTTGGAGGCTTCTCACCTCAAATGGCTCCTCGGTTGTTGAAGGCTTCGAAAGGAATTTGCCAGACCTCGTGGCGCGTCTTATATAGGGAGAGGGGGGTGTGACGTCACGACGGGAGCCGGCTAGGGCCACGAGAAGCGAACGCGTTTCGTAAATAGCACACGCGTGGCAGAGACAGAGCTGCCCCGGGTAGCCTCTAGCAGGGGATGTAAAGAAAGGGGCAAGTGCTGTGAGTAGCGAGTAGCAAAGACAATGACGAAGATCCCCCGTGTAGCCTCAACAGACTGTAGGGGCAAGTGCTGTTAGCAGCGAGTAGCACCACCTATGATGTAGACAAAGCTCCCCCAGGTAGTCTCTAGCAGGGCTGTAGGGGCAAGTGCTGCTAGTAGCGAGTAGCAGCAGCACCTATGAAGGCTACCGCACTGTGGCAGACGCACATGGGGTGGGTGGCCAGCACCACACTACACTACTACACTACACGTGTAGTAGCTACTACACGTGTAGTAGCTACTACACGTGTAGTAGCTACTACTACTGTGTAGTAGCTACTACACTACACGTGTAGTAGCTACTACACGTGTAGTAGCTATTACACGTGTAGTAGCTACTACTACTGTGTAGTAGCCACGGGCCCCGCACTTTCAAGGGCCCCGCGCTAAACGCTTTGAAGCTGTCAATGCCGGTTCAGTGATTCTGCACTTGCTCTATTACTATAGTACTATACCGCCTTCAATTTTTACGAACGACTGGGTGTTTAAGGTTTAGCGAATTGTCGTATTATCTGGCTGTATAGCAAATGAAACACACACAATTACTTTACGATGCAAGTTTTAATATATGTAGGGCACATCTTTAAAATGTTCTACTGGCCGTGAGCGGGAATCGAACTTGGGTTTCTGCCCGAGTTCGCAGCGCAGCGCGCTAACCGCTGCACCACCGCTCCCCACTCACACACTGGTCACACACATTGACCCAGACCCTCAGTGCCTCTGACACGCTCACTGTGAACACCGGGAGAGACACCCAGACCCAGGGCTTGAACCCAGACCCTCAGTGTCTCTGACACGGCCACTGTGAACCTCCTGAGAGACACCCAGACCCAGGGCTTGAACCCAGACTCTCAGTGTCTCTGACACGGCCACTGTGAACACCTGGAGAGACACCCAGACCCAGGGCTTGAACCCAGACCCTCAGTGTCTCTGACACGGCCACTGTGAACCTCCTGAGAGACACCCAGACCCAGGGCTTGAACCCAGACTCTCAGTGTCTCTGACACGGCCGTCGTGAACCCCCTGAGAGAGACACCCAGACCCAGGGCTAGAACCCAGACTCTCAGTGTCTCTGACACGGCCACTGTGAACCCCCTGAGAGAGAGAGACACCCAGACCCAGGGCTTGAACCCAGACTCTCAGTGTCTCTGACACGGCCATTGTGAACCCCCTGAGAGAGAGAGACACCCAGACCCAGGGCTTGAACCCAGACTCTCAGTGTCTCTGACACGGCCATTGTGAACCCCCTGAGAGAGAGAGACACCCAGACCCAGGGCTTGAACCCAGACTCTCAGTGTCTCTGACACGGCCACTGTGAACCCCCTGAGAGAGAGAGACACCCAGACCCAGGGCTTGAACCCAGACTCTCAGTGTCTCTGACACGGCCATTGTGAACCCCCTGAGAGAGAGACACCCAGACCCAGGGCTTGAACCCAGACTCTCAGTGTCTCTGACACGGCCATTGTGAACCCCCTGAGAGAGAGAGACACCCAGACCCAGGGCTTGAACCCAGACTCTCAGTGTCTCTGACACGGCCATTGTGAACCCCCTGAGAGAGACACCCAGACCCAGGGCTTGAACCCAGACTCTCAGTGTCTCTGACACGGCCATTGTGAACCCCCTGAGAGAGAGAGACACCCAGACCCAGGGCTAGAACCCAGACTCTCAGTGTCTCTGACACGGCCATTGTGAACCCCCTGAGAGAGAGAGACACCCAGACCCAGGGCTTGAACCCAGACTCTCAGTGTCTCTGACACGGCCATTGTGAACCCCCTGAGAGAGACACCCAGACCCAGGGCTAGAACCAAGACTCTCAGTGCCTCTGACACGGCCACTGTGAACCCCCTGAGAGAAAGACACCCAGACCCAGGGCTAGAACCAAGACTCTCAGTGCCTCTGACACGGCCACTGTGAACCCCCTGAGAGAAAGACACCCAGACCCAGGGCTTGAACCCAGACTCTCAGTGTCTCTGACACGGCCACTGTGAACCCCTTGAGAGAGACACCCAGACCCGGGGCTAGAACCAAGACTCTCAGTGTCTCTGACACGGCCACTGTGAACCCCCAGAGAGACACACCCAGATCCATTGCAAGATGTTCAGGAACTGCCGATGGTTTATTGAATTAACGATCATCATCACGAACATCATCACCACCACGACCAACGTTACCATCACCATCACCAAAGCTCCCCCAGGTAGCCTCTAGCAGGGCTGTAGGGGCAAGTGCTGCTAGTAGCGAGTAGAACCACCTATGATGCACACAAAGCTCCCCCAGGTAGCCTCTATCAGGGCTGTCGGGGCAAGTATTGCTAGTAGCTAGCACCACCACCTATGATGTACACAGACAAAGCTCCCTCAGGTAGCCTCTAGCAGGGCTGTCAGGGCAAGTGCTACTAGTAGCAAGTAGCACCACCTATGATGTACACACAGACAAAGCTCCCCCAGGTAGCCTCTAGCAAGGCTCTCAGGGCAAGTGCTGCTAGTGGCGAGTAGCACCACCTTTCAAGGCTACCGGCACTGTGGCACAGAGGAGGTAAGTGACCAGCACCACGCCCGGCCGCCTTTGTCTCCCCAGTGGCGATGGTTGCTACACACCGCTACACTCATTTGAGGCTGATGCTGTTCGTGTAATCACTATGGCCTATCTACTGCTAGATGGAGATCAATGTGGTGGTGATGACGACGATGATGATGATGATGTCTCTAGCGTGCGTGTGTTCTCTGCATCACCACCGTCACCACCGTGGTCTCTCCGCTGCTGGATGGAGATCAATGTGGTGGTGATGACGACGACGATGACGTCTCTAGCGTGCGTGTGTTCTCTGCGTCACCACCGTCACCACCGTGGTCTCTTCGCTGCTAGATGGAGATCAATGTGGTGGTGATGACGACGACGACGACGATGATGATGTCTCTAGCGTGCGTGTGTTCTCTGCGTAACCACCGTCACCACCATGGTCTCTCCGCTGCTGGATGGAGACCTCCGTGACCACGTGGGTCACTCCGGGATATCGATGACGAGGTTATCGTCGCCCTCCATGTTGTCCTCCTCCTCCTCGTCCTCCTCCTCCTCCTCCCCCTCCTCCTCCTCCTCGTCACCCTCCCCCCCCTCCTCCTCCTCTTCCTCCTCCTCCTCGCCCTCCCCCCCCTCCTCCTCCTCCTCCTCCTCGCCGCCCGTGTCGCTGAACATCTGCTGGGGCACCGTGGCGCTCACGGACATGGGGGGGAGCTTGCTGCTGGCGGAGAGCGACGAGAGCGAGTCTGATGGGGAGAGGGAGAGCTGCAGCGGGAGGGAGGGGGGGAGAGACACGGGGGGGGAGAGACACGGTGAGTCTAATGGTGAGAGACACAGGAGGAGAGAGACACGGGGGGAGAGAGACACGGGGAGAGACACGGGGAGGGAGAGAGACACGGGGAGAGAGAGACACGGTGAGTCTAATGGTGAGAGACACGCGGGGAGAGAGACACGGGGAGGGAGAGAGAGACACGGGGGGAGAGAGACACGGTGAGTCTAATGGTGAGAGACACGGGGGGAGAGAGACACGGTGAGTCTAATGGTGAGAGACACGGGGGGAGAGAGACACGGTGAGTCTAATGGTGAGAGACACGCGGGGAGAGAGACACGGTAAGTCTAATGGAGAGACACGGGGGGAGAGACACGGTGAGTCTAATGGTGAGAGACACGCGGAGAGCGAGACACGGTGAGAGGGAGGGAGGCACGGGGAGAGGGAGGGTGAGAGACATGGTGAGAGACACGGGGAGAGAGACACGGCAAGAGAGACACGGCAAGAGAGACACGCGGACAGAGACACGGGGAGAGAGAGACACGGGGAGAGAGACACGGAGAGAGAGACACGGGGAGAGAGACACGGGGAGAGAGACACGAGGAGAGAGACACGGGGAGAGAGACACGGGGAGACAGATACAAGGAGAGCGAATCCGAGGGAGACAGGGCGAGTTGGGGACACGCACGGAGACACACACAGGGTTCATAGTGGCCATGTCAGGATCATTGGATAGACCACGGTGATGATGGTTACACAGAGAGAGGAACACGTGGATTAGAGAACACACGCGTGGTAGAGACACCATCACCACCGTCACCACCATCACCACCATCACCACCATCACCACCACCGTCACCACCACCACCGTCAGCACCACCACCGTCAGCACCACCACCGTCAGCACCACCACCGTCACCACCACCACCGTCACCACCACCACCGTCACCACCACCACCATCACCACCGCCACCACCACCACCACCGTCGTCACCACCACCACCGTCACCACCGCCACCACCACCACCACCACCGTCACCACCATCACCACCACCGTCACCACCACCACCACCACCATGGTGATCGCCATCCAGCAGTGGACAGACCCTGGTGGTGACGATGACGACGATGGTGGTGGCGATGGTTTTGATCACGTGTGTGGAGAGCGGTGGTGGTGCAGCGGTGGTGCAGTGGTTGGAGCGTTGTGCCACCACTACTACCGCAACCGCCACCACCACCGCCATCACCACCACCACCGCCACCACCGTCACCACCACCGCCACCACCACCGCCACCGTCACCACCACCACCGTCACCACCGTCACCACCACCGTCCCCACCGCCACCACCACCACCACCACCGTCGTCACCACCACCACCGTCACCACCACCGCCACCACCACCACCACCGTCACCACCACCGTCACCACCGCCACCACCACCGTCACCACCGTCGTCACCACCACCACCACCACCGTCACCACCGCCACCACCACGAACCCGTCAGCGACACGGGTTGGATACCCGCCCAAGGCCCATGCTGATACCTTGGGAGTTTTCTTTGGTTTGTGCGGTTTGGGGGGCCTCTCTCGCTTGCCGCCTTTGTGGGGGCGGGGAGCCCCCCGGCCCCCCCCCCACACTGAGGCGCTAGTGGGGGGGGGCGCGGGGGAGGGGGAGCGGCCAACGGGGGGGGGCTGGGAGGAGCTCTGGGGGGGGGGGAGGGCGGGGGGGGGTGGAAGGGGAGAGGGGTGGGGGGATGGGATGAGAGACACAGACACACACAGACATACACAGCCACAGACACACACACATAGACACGCAGACACATGACACGCACACACAGGCAGACACACAGCCACACACAGCCACACACAGACACGCACACACATGGACACGCACAGACACGCACACACAGACTCACACAAACACATAACGTCATGCACACACAGACACACAGACACGAACACACAGACACACAGACACGCAAACAGAGACTCACACAAACACACACAGACACACACACACACAGACACGCACACACAGACACACAGACACACACAGACACACACACAGACACATAACGTCATGCACACACAGACAAACAGAGACACAAAACAAATGATAACGTAAATAATGCGGCGCAAAACCATAAACAAATAATATGGGCAAACACAACAACAACAACCACAACTCCCACCCCACTACTACCATCACCACTATAGCCACCACTATAATCACCACAACCACCACTATCATCACCACAACCACCACTATAATCACCACAACCACCACAACCACCACCACTATAATCACCACAACCACCACTGTAATTACCACAACCACCACTACCACCACCACAACCACCATTATAATCACCGCAACCACCACAACAACCACCACAGCCACCACTAAAATAACCACAACCACCACTACCACCATCACCACCACCATTATAATCACCGCAACCACCACAACAACCACCACAGCCACCACTAAAATAACCACAACCACCACTACCACCATCACCACCACTAGACTCACCATAAGCACCACCACCACCACCCTCACCACCACAAGCACCACTATAACTACAACCACAACTACTATAATTATCACCACCACCATCACCACTACCACCATTATAATCACCACAACCACCACCACTACCACCACTACCACCATTATCACCATCACTGCCATCATCACCACCACCACTACCACCATCATCACTGCCATCATCATCACCACCACCACTACCATAGTTGTGGTTGCAGGATGAGGGAAGGAGGGAGGGGGCATTGTGGTTAAGGGGGGGTTTGAGGGGGGGGGGGGTTTAAGGGGGGGGGGGGGTTAAGGTTGAGGGGGGGGTTGAGGGGGGGGGGGGTTGAGGGGGGGTTTCAATTGGTGGCGTGGGGGGGGAAGGGGCTCACCCCGCCGTGCCACTGCTAGCCTGCTGCCACCATAGCGGTGAGCGTGGTGGTGAGCGTGGTGGTGGTGAGCGTGGTGGCGGTGAGCGTGGTGGTGGTGAGCGTGGTGGTGAGTGAGCCAAGTGGTGGTGGTGAGCGTGGTGGCGGTGAGCGTGGCGGTGGTGAGCGTGGCGGTGGTGAGCGTGGCGGTGAGCGTGGTGGTGAGCGTAGTGGTGAGCGTGGTGGTGGTGAGCGTGGTGGTGAGCGTAGTGGTGAGCGTGGTGGTGAGCGTGGTGGTGAGCGTGGTGGTGAGCGTGGCGGTGTTGAGCGTGGTGGTGAGCGTGGCGGTGAGCGTAGTGGTGAGCGTGGTGGTGAGCGTGGTGGTGGTGAGCGTGGTGGTGGTGAGCGTGGTGCTCACCGTGTGGATGTAGTGAGGTGGTGTCGGCTGCTGGGGCTGTGGGAACCCCACTGGACTCAGGCGAGGCAGGCTTGGGGCCGGGCCTACTGCAGATGGGAATGGGGAAGTATGGCTCTTCTTCCTGCACGCAGAGAGAGAGAGACAGAGAGACTCAGGGAGACTGAGGGAGACACGGGGAGACACGGGAGACACGGGGAGACACTGGGAAACACGGGGAGACACGGGGAGACAGAGAGAGACGGGGAGACGCGGGGAGACACGGGGAGACACTGGGGACACGGGGAGACGCGGGGAGACGCGGGGAGACGCGGGGAGACGCGGGGAGACGCGGGGAGACGCGGGGAGACGCGGGGAGACACGGGGAGACACGGGGAGACACGGGGAGACACGGGGAGACACGGGGAGACTCAGGGAGACTGAGGGACACACGGGGAGACACGGGGAGACACGGGGAGACACGGGAGACACGAAGGTGTCCACAAGTCTCACTTCTTGGAGGGAGGTGCGTCTCCTGCTCTCTGTGTCTCCCCCTCACTGTTTTCTGAAGATGCAGTCGCGTCTGAGTCTGCAGGGACACAGACACACACCGGGTGGGTGGTGAGGCGAGTCGTGTAGTGAGTCGTGTGGTGAGTAGTGAGGTGAGTAGTGAGGTGAGTAGTGAGGTGAGTAGTGTGGTGAGGTGAGTGGTGTGGTGAGTAGTGTGGTGAGTGGTGTGGTGAGTGGTGAGGTGAGTAGTGAGGTGAGTGGTGTGGTGAGTGGTGTGGTGAGTGGTGAGGTGAGTGGTGATTCACCTGTGGAGGAGTCCTCTAAGGTTTCGTACTGGAGTAGACGGTCCAACAGAAAACTACACGGAGAGACACACGGGGAGAGAGACACGGGGAGAGACACACGGGGAGAGAGACACGGGGAGAGAGACATGGGGAGAGAGACACGGAGAGAGAGACACGGGGAGAGAGACACACGGGGAGAGAGACACACGGGGAGAGAGACACACGGGGAGAGAGACACGGGGAGAGAGACACGGAGAGAGAGACACGGGGAGAGAGACACGGGGAGAGAGACACGGGGAGAGAGACACACGGGGAGAGAGACACACGGGGAGAGAGACACGGGGAGAGAGACACGGGGAGAGAGACACGGGGAGAGAGACACAGGGAGAGAGACACGGGGAGAGAGACACGGGGAGAGAGACACGGGGAGAGAGACACGGGGAGAGAGACACGGGGAGAGAGACACGGGGAGAGAGACACGGGGAGAGACACACGGAGAGAGACACACGGAGAGAGACACACGGGGAGAGAGACACACGGGGAGAGAGACACATGGGGAGAGAGACACACGGGGAGAGAGACGGGTGAGAGACACAGGGAGAGAGACACACGGGGAAAGAAGAGAGACACACGGGGAAAGAGACACACGGGGAGAGAGAGATTACTGAGTAACCGATCTTCACTGCAGAGGCAGAGGGGCTAGGAGGGATAGTCATCCATCCAGCAGTAGATAGGCCCTGGCTGGTGGCAGTGGGGAGCCCACCTCTTGTCTCTGCTGACTTTGAGCAGCTTCCGCTGAGCCTTGCGCAACTCATCCTGGAAGCTCTCCTGCTCCTGTGGAGAGACAGAGGAAAAGGTCCCCCGGGTAGCCTCTAGCAGGGCTGTAGGGGCAAGTGCTGCTAGTGGCGAGTAGCACCACCTATGATGCACACACAGACAAAGCTCCCCCAGGTAGCCTCTAGCAGGGCTGTAGGGACAAGTGCTGCTAGTAGCGAGTAGCACCACCTATGATGTACACACACAGACAAAGCTCCCACAGGTAGCCTCTAGCAGGGCTGTAGGGGCAGGTGCTGCTAGTAGCGAATAGCACCACCTATGATGTACATACAAAGCTCCCACAGGTAGCCTCTAGCAGGGCTGTAAGGGCAAGTGCTGTTAGTAGCGAGTAGCAGCAGAGACCTTTGGCGAACCGTTGAACAAAGACATTCATCGTATTTGAGATGTTATATACACTACACTATATACTACACACTACTATCCACTACACTATACACTCCACATTGCTATACACTCCACACTACTAAACACGACACTACACACCCATACACCCAGACTCTCAGTGTCCCTGACACGGCCACCGTGAACCCCCTGAGAGAGACACCCAGACCCAGGGCTTGAACCCAGACTCTCAGTGTCTCCGACACGGCCATTGTGAACCCCCTGAGAGACACCCAGACCCAGGGCTTGAACCCAGACTCTCAGTGTCTCTGACACGGCCATTGTGAACCCCCTGAGAAAGACACCCAGACCCAGGGCTTGAACCCAGACTCTCAGTGTCTCTGACACGGCCACTGTGAACCCCCTGAGAGAGAGACACCCAGACCCAGGGCTTGAACCCAGACTCTCAGTGTATCCGACACGGCCATCGTGAACCCCCTGAGAGACACCCAGACCCAGGGCTTGAACCCAGACTCTCAGTGTATCCGACACGGCCATTGTGAACCCCCTGAGAGACACCCAGACCCAGGGCTTGAACCCAGACTCTCAGTGTCCCTGACACGGCCACCGTGAACCCCCTGAGAGACACCCAGACCCAGGGCTTGAACCCAGACTCTCAGTGTCTCCGACACGGCCGTCGTGAACCCCCTGAGAGAGAGACACCCAGACCCGGGGCTTGAACCCAGACTCTCGTTTTTTTAGCAGGACTCTCACGTAGACGAGAAGGCGAAGTTTGCGCTTGAGGCTCCTGTACTTCTTGCGGTAGTCCACGTCCGGCTGACCGTTCATGTTGCCTGACGCACACGCGGAGAGAGGGGGGTGACACACAGGCAATGATGCACACACAGACAAAGCTCCCCCAGGTAGCCTCTAGCAGGGCTCTAGGGGCAAGTGCTCTAGTAGCGAGTAGCACCACCTATGATGCACACAGACAAAGCTCCCCCAGGTAGCCTCTAGCAGGGCTGCAGGGGCAAGTGGTGCTAGTAGCGAGTAGCAGCACCTATGATATGCCGATGTTAACGATGCTGATGATGTTAATGATGCTAATGAGGATGTTGGTGACGGTGCTGATGTGAATGATGATGCTGATGTTAATTATGGTGCTGATAATGTTAATGGTGATGTTGATGATAGTGCTGATGATGTTAATGATGATAATGATGCTGCTGATGATGTTGATGCTGATGAGATTAATGATGCCGATGTTAATGATGATGATGATATTGATGATGATAGTGCTGATGATGTTAATGATGCTGCTGATGATGTTGATGAGATTAATGACGCCAATGTTAATGATGGTGCTGATGATGTTAATGATGATGTTGATGAGGATAGTGCTGATGATGTTAATGATGCTGATGTTAATGATGATGACATTGATGATGATGATAGTGCTGATGATGTTAATGATGATGCTGCGGATGTTGATGCTGAGGAGATTAATGACGCCGATGTTAATGATGGTGCTGATGATGTTAATGATGTTGATGAGGATAATGCTGATGATGTTAATGATGCTGATGATGTTAATGATGATGACGTTGATGATAATGATTGTGCTGATGATGTTAATGATAACTGTTTATGATGTTGGTGGTTATGATGATGTCCATGATGATGTTGATGTTAATTATGCTGATGCTAATGATGGTGCTGATGATGATGGTGTTGATGATGATGCTGCTGCTGATGATGTTGATGTTCATGATGATGATGCTGATTGTTGGCGAAAATGTTGGTGGTTATGATGATGATGACGACGATATTCACGTCAAATAGCAGATCACCAAATTAACAATCATTGTTTAGCTTAACACATTTAGCAACACCTATAGGATCACCAACGAATCTCTTACAACTAAATTAATTACATCAGCTAGTGTACAACTATTCTTATTTACCTTAGCTATTGTATAACTAGTATTTACCTGTGTTATTGTATAACTATTATTTTTTACCTGAGATGTTGTATAACTATTATTATAAGAGTAAATACGAGTTATTATTTAACAATTTTAACCCAACAGCTTTTCAAAACGGCGACAAACACCCCCCTAGAAATCATACCACGGATAAGCATCGCGCTCGCACCTGATTGGTCAGGCTCGGCTCCCCCCCGCCCCGGCAAGAGCAGCGGGCCAATGGGAGCGCGGGCGTCGCGAGGCCGTCGTCCAATGGCGAGAGGCGACGACGGAGAGACGGCGCTTGTCCGCTCTAAGGAATCTAAACCGTTGTTGGAGGCCTTACGGGATTTTTTTAAATGAAAAAACAAAAACCTCTATAAAGTTTATCGTTAAATTCAAGCTGTTGATTTTTATATACTTAATTAAGAACACGGAACTTTAATCGCCAAAGTTAAAACTCGCGAAAGGGAAACGCGGACTCGGTGGAGGCGCTGAGGTTAAAATAAAATGTTTTGTTCACGTCGCTCACGGCAACGCCGAGGCTTTAGCCGGAAGTAAGGCCGCGCCCCTACCAACAATGCACCGCGACGAACCCCCCACTCGCCCGCTTCCCCCCACCCCTTCAATCCCTCCGCCCTCCCCCCCTTCAATCTCCCCGCCCCTCCCGCTTCACCTCCCCCCGATACCCCCCCCGCTTCACCCCCCCCCCGCTTCACCCCCCCCCCGCTTCACCCCCCCCCGATTCGCCCCCCCCCCCGATTCGCCCCCCCCCCCCGATTCGCCCCGCCCCCGATTCGCCCCCCCCCCGCTTTAATCCCCCCCCACTTCACCCCCCGCCCCACCCATTCTTCTTCCACAGCCAATCAGCGGCGGTGAAAGGAGGTGGCAGACCACGTGGGGGTGGCAGTCTCCACGTGACCGCTAGAGGCCGCTACATTCGCCGCGACTGCCGGTGCCAGGCTCGGTGCACCTTGCGGCCCGTCACGTGACGTGCCGCAGGTCTCACTCGCAAAGACAAAGCTTCCCCAGGTAGCCTCTAGCAGGGCTGCAGGGGCAAGTGCTGCTAGTAGCACCACCTATGATACACAAAGCTCCCCCAGGTAGCCTCTAGCAGGGCTGCAGGGGCAAGTGCTGCTAGTAGCGAGTAGCACCACCTATGATGCACACACAGACAAAGCTCCCCCAGGTAGCCTCTAGCAGGGCTGCAGGGGCAAGTGCTGCTAGTAGCGAGTAGCACCACCTATGATGCACACACAGACAAAGCTCCCCCAGGTAGCCTCTAGCAGGGCTGCAGGGGCAAGTGCTGCTAGTAGCGAGTAGCACCACCTATGATGCACACACAGTTGTGGGGGTGGAGTGTCCGATGATACAAAATACCCAGGCAGGTGCTTAGTTTTGGTGGGGCTGATGGTAAGGCCCCACCTCTTAGTGGCACGCTCCAGGTGCAGCAGCAGCGTCTCCAACTCCTCCTCTCAGTGAGCAGCTATTACCAGATCATCGGTATACATAACGTGGTTGACCAATAGGGAGCCATCCCTTGACCGCACCCGGGCATCGATCAGCCTCCCATTATATCTGTACCAGATGGAAATTCCCCCGGTACAGCTATTGAAGGCTTCACGAACTACGCGGTCAAAATAGATGTTAAATAATGTGGGAGCCAGAGGACATCCCTGTCGCACCCCAAGGTGTACAGTAAATGGCTCCGACTCCCGGCCACGTAGTTTTACCCGGGCCCGCTCACCATCATGAAGGTTCTTAATGATCGTGAGCAGAGGGCCAGGGACTCCGAAAGCACGAAGAACAACCCAGAGCCCAGGCCTACTGATGGTATCATAGGCCTTGACCAGGTCAATAAAGCAGAGATGTAGGTCTTGTTGGAATTCCCTACACCTCTGCTGTAGCAGACGGACAGAAAATACGGCATCTGTGCAGGACCGCCCTTTCCTGAAACCGCATTGGGGCTCCGCAAGCCTCTCCTCAGTGTGCCTAGCAAGGCGATGTTGAATAATCCTTGCCCACACCGACACACACAGATACACAGACACACACTCACACAGATACACACAGACACACTCACACACTTGACGCTCACACAGATACACAGACACACACAGATGCACACACACAGACACACTCACACAGATACACACACTGACACACACACAGATACACAGACACACACTCTTGGCGCTCACACAGATACACACACACATAAAACAACAACCGCCATTCGCCACTAAGTGGCGGTGACGTCACCACGACGCTTGTGCCAGGCCATGTGCACCTTGAGGCCACGTGAAGTGTCGAACGCCCGCTGGCAGGAGGTCACGGGGCAGACCCAGCAGGTGCCACGGGTCGACTGACCGAGATGACCGAGATGACTGGCTGATGCACCACCTGTGCCCCCTACTGTGCCAACTCGCTGTGCTTTAGCCACCCGGCGCTCCGCTCGTTGTTGTGAGCGTCGCTCCTCCGCCCTCCGTTGTTGTTGGAGGGCGACTGCCTCCAACTGCCCAGTAGCGTCCTTCACGAGCCTCCTCCACTGAGGCCGATCTTGACACCACTGGTACCAGTCATCGGCAAGTCCACTCAGTTCCACGTCCTCCTGTACCACATAACTCCATCTCTTCTCTAGCCCGTGCCGCGCCCGTTTAGCCCCCTCGATCCGGCCGAACAAAAGCTGTTTAGGCATGCGGTGGCTGGGCATGCGGGCTACATGACCCAGCCAACGCAGCCTTGCCTGCCGGAGGAGCTCACTGATGGGACTTTGCCCAGATCTTTCAAGGACTTGTGAGCTCCTCACACAATCCAGCCTGGTTAAACCCAGGATGGATCGTAGGCAGACCAGCCTAAATGTTTCCAACCGGCGAAGATGCTCCACTAGGGGGGTCCACGTTTCGCAAGCGTAGAGAAGGGAGGGAATGACCGTGGCCGAGAAGACCTGAAGCTTCGTGCGGAGCGACAGACCAGGTAGCTTCCACACAGCGTTACGCAACCGATGAAAAGATATTGCCGCTCGACTGATTCGGAGTGAGACCTCTGCTGATAAACTGGAGCCGGTCATAAGCACATTGCCCAGGTATGGGAAACTCTCCACTCTCTCCACAACTGCCCCATCACCAATTGGGAGTTGTGGGGGTGGAGTGTCCGATGGAACAAAATACCCAGGCAGGTGCTTAGTTTTGGTGGGGCTGATGGTAAGGCCCCACCTCTTAGTGGCACGCTCCAGTCTCAGCAGCAGCGTCTCCAACTCCTCTTCTGAATGAGCAGCTATTACCAAATCATCGGCATACATAACGTGGTTGACCAATAGGGAGCCATCCCTTGATCGCACCCGGGCGTCGATCAGCCTCCCATTGTATCTGT
Organism: Lampetra fluviatilis; assembly: GCF_964198595.1. NCBI lineage: Eukaryota > Metazoa > Chordata > Hyperoartia > Petromyzontiformes > Petromyzontidae > Lampetra > Lampetra fluviatilis. The sequence goes on along the minus strand of NC_136345.1, from coordinate 3,684,875 downwards.
ACCAAATGGAAATTCCTCCGGTACATTTATTGAAGGCTTCACGAACTACGCAGTCGAAATAGATGTTAAATAATGTGGGAGCCAGAGGACATCCCTGTCGCACCCCAAGGTGTACAGGGAAAGGCTCCGACTCCCGGCCACGTAGTTTTACCCGGGCCCGCTCACCATCATGAAGGTCCTTAATGATCGTGAGCAGAGGGTCAGGGACTCCGAAAGCACGAAGAACAACCCAGAGCCCAGTCCTACTGATGGTATCATAGGCCTTGACCAGGTCACACACTGACACACACACAGATACATTGACACACACACAGACACACACTGACACACACACACAGATACACTGACACACACACACAGATACACTGACACACACACTGACACACACCCCCAGATACACTGACACACACACTCTTGAGGCTCATACAGATACACAGACACACACACAGATGCACACTGACACACACAGATACACACACACAGATACACAGACACACTGACACACACAGACACACTCTTGAGGCTCACACAGGGGTACAAACAAATCAGAACTCCCGTTGTTGTGCACCGACGAGTCGAAGTTGTAGTCGTAGTAGCTGTAGTCGTAGTAGTAGTTGTTATTAAATGTATTTATTAAGTAAATAACGCAGAAAATATTTCGTGGTGGCGAGTCGGAGTACATCCACCGTCGCCTGCCGCCCACCTCCCCCCGCCATCAGTCGAAGGGGTCACAGAGAGAGAGGGGGGTATGGGATGGGGGGGTTATGGGATGGGGGGGTTATGGAATGGGGGGGTATGGGATGGGGGGGTTATGGGATGGGGGGGTTATGGGATGGGGTGGTTATGGGATGGGGGAGTTATGGGATGGGGGGGTTATGGGATGGGGGGGTTATGGGATGGGGGTAGTTATGGGATGGGGGGGTTATGGGATGGGGGGGTTATGGGATGGGGGGGTTATGGGATGGGGGGTAGTTATGGGATGGGGTAGTTATGGGATGAGGGTAGTTATGGGATGGGGTAGTTATGGGATGGGGGTGTAGGGGAGGTAAATGGCCGTAACCGTTGACTCGAGAGGGGGTGAGATGGGTGGGTGAGAGGGGTGGGGTGGGTGGGATGGGAGGACTGGGAGGGGTGAGTGGGTGGGAGGGGTTAAGATGGGTGGGTGGGAGGGGTGGGAGGGGTGGGTGGGAGGGGTGGGAGGGGTGAGTGGGAGGGGTGAGTGGGAGAGAGGGGTGGGAGGGGAGGGGTGGGTGGGAGGGGTGGGGTGGGTGGGAGGGGGTGGGAGGGGTGGGAGATAGGGGAGGGGTGGGGTGTGATGGGAGGGGCGTGTTGAGGTATGGGTCGTAACCGTTGACTCGAGAGGGGGTGAGATGGGTGGGAGGGGTGGGAGGGGTGGGAGTGGGTGGGAGTGGGTGGGAGGGGTGGGAGTGGGTGGGAGGGGTGGGAGTGGGTGGGAGGGGTGGGGTGGGTGGGGTGGGTGGGAGGGAGGGGTGGGAGGGGCGTGTTGAGGTATGGGTCATAACCGTTGACTCGAGAGGGGGTGGGAGGGGTTGGGAGGGAGGGGTGGGGTGGGGTGGGAGGGATGGGATGGGCGTGTTGAGGTCTGGCTCGTAACCGTTGTTGACGCGAGATGGGGTGGGTGGAGCATGGATGGATGGGGTGGGGTGGGTGGAGGATGGGTGGGGTGGGTGGTGGTGTGAGTGGAGGAGGGTTAGAGACGAGGGGAACGCGACACTTTTAATTTAAATAACAAACGAGAGGGAGAGAGAGGGGGTAGAGGGGGGGAGAAAGAGGGGAGAGAGAAACCCCCAACTTTATAAGCCGTCGTTAGAGAGTAACAACAAATATACTTCATTGACACACAAAAAACAGCGCACTCACTCACTCACCAACTCACTCACTCACCAACTCACTCACCAACTCACTCACTCAGTTACCAACTCACTCACAAACTCACTCACTCACTCACCAACTCACTCACTCACAAACTCACAAACTCACTCACTCACTGACCAACTCACTCACACACCAACTCACTCACTCACCAACTCACTCACACACCAACCCATTTACTCACTCACCTACTCACCCACTCACTCACTCACTCACCAACTCACTCACTCACACACTCACACACAGACTCACTCACTCACCAACTCACTCACTCACCAACTCACTCACCAACTCACTCACTCACCAACTCACTCACCAACTCACTCACTCACAAACTCACTCACTCACTGACCAACTCACTCACACACCAACTCACTCACTCACCAACTCACTCACACACCAACCCATTTACTCACTCACCTACTCACCCACTCACTCACTCACCAACTCACTCACTCACACACAGACTCACTCACTCACTCACCAACTCACTCACTCACTGACCAACTCACTCACTCACCAACTCACGCACACAGACTCACACAATCACTCCCACACTCACACAGACTCACTCTCACTCCCACACTCACCAACTCACTCACCAACTCACTCACCAACTCACTCACCAACACACTCACACACAGACTCACTCACTCACACACTCACCAACACACTCACACACTCACCAACACACTCACACACAGACTCACACACAGACTCACACACACACTCACACACACACTCATACACAGACTCACACACAGACTCACACTCACACAGACTCACACACACACACTCACACACACTCACACACAGACTCACTCACAATCCCTTCTGTATCACCGCATGGCCACTAAGGATTCCCTCACCCAGGGCCAATGGAGTCGTATTTGGTGGTGATGATGGTGGTGGTAGTGGTGGTAGTAGTGATGGTAGTGGTGGTAGTAGTAGTGATGGTAGTGGTGGTAGTAGTAGTGATGGTAGTGGTGGTAGTAGTGGTGTTGTGGTAGTGATGGTGGTTATGATGATGGTGATGGTGGTGATGATGCTGCTGGTTAAGATGATGATGGTGGTTGTGGTACTGCTTCTGCTGCTGCTGATGATGAACAGGTCATCCCCGTGACTATCACTGAAGTGTTGTGGTGGTGGTAGTGATGGTAGTGGTGGTAGTGATGGTAGTGGTGTTGTGGTAGTGATGATGGTGGTTATGATGATGGTGGTGGTTAAGATGATGGTGGTTGTGGTACTGCTGCTGCTGATGATGATGAACAGGTCATCCCCGTGACTATCACTGAAGACGCTTCGCTAACCAACACGCAGCAGCAGCATCGTCGTCGTGAGGATCTCGTTAACGACGACTAACACTGAACCCACCACCACCACCACCACCACAGGCTGTGGTGGTGGTGGTGATGGTGGTGGTGGTGAGGCGGTTTCACATTCATTAACCTCCTCACCTCAAGATCCACACACATATATATATAACTTCCGGGCGGACACACTTCCACTATTATCGCGATATCACAACAATCCCACTCCGCGATTATCGCGATATCACAACAATCCCGCCCCCCACGATTATCGCGATATCGACCCTCCCGCCCCCACGATTATCGCGATATCGCCCTCCCGCCCCGCGATTATCGCGATATCGCCCCTCCCGCCCCCACGATTATCGCGATATCGCACTCCGCCCCCGTGACAATGTAACACTTGCGGCCCCACGATCGTCTCCACATAATACTTCCGGGCCCACGATTATCGCGATATCGCGGCCCACGATTATCGCGATATCGCGGCCCACGATTATCGCGATTATCGCCGCCCCTCCATCCTGCGAAGGGGAATTTTGAGCTGCACGTGCTCCGCACCTTCAGATGATCACGTGGGCGTCACGTGCAGGTGGGTGTCAAGTTCAACACGCTGACATCACCACCATCATCACCACCATCACCATCACCACCATCACCATCACCACCACCATCACCATCATCACCATCACCACCATCACCACCCTCACCACCCTCACCACCATCATCACCACCATCACCACCATCATCACCATCACCACCATCAACACCACCATCACCACCATCACCATCACCACCATCAACACCACCACCATCATCATCATCATGATCACCATCACCACCATAATCGTCACTGCTGTAAGGTTATTATAATTGTGCTTTACTGGACATGCAGTGACACACACACACTGACACACACAGTAACACACACAGTGACACACACAGTGACACACACACACACCACCCCCCCCACCCCCCCCCCACTACCCCCCCCCCCCCCCCCCACGTGGCTAATTGGTCGTTTAGGGTCGATGGTGGAGTTGGGGTTTGGTGCGGTGAGCGTGAAGGTCGCGGGGACTCCACCACTCCGGGAAATGGCTCCCAGCCCCGTGGATACGGTGAGAGGATGGATGGTTGAGTGAGTGGGTGAGTGAGTGGGTGGGGTGAGTGGGTGGGTGGGTGAGTGGGTGGGTGAGAGAGTGGATGGGTGAGAGAGTGGGTGAGTGGGTGGGTGAGTGGGTGAGTGGGTGAGTGGGTGGGTGGGTGGATGGATGGGTGAGTGGATGGATGGGTGAGTGGGTGGGTGAGTGGATGAGAGAGTGGGTGGGTGGGTGAGTGAGTGAGTGGGTGAGTGAGTGGGTGGGTGAGAGAGTGGGTGAGTAGGTGGGTGAGTGGGTGGGTGGGTGAGAGGGTGGATGGGTGGATGAGAGAGTGGGTGAGATAGTGGGTGGGTGAGTGGGTGGGTGAGCGAGTGACCGTGTGAGTGGCTGGGTGAGAGTGTGAGTTACGGGGGACACGTGGTGAGCGACGCACACACACGTGCACACACACACACGTGCACACGCACACACATACACACACGCGCGCACACACACGCGCACACACACATGTGCACGCACACACACGCGAGCGCGTGTAGATAGCATGCATGCACACACAGACATGCAGACAGAGTGGAGTGGCACACACGCGTACACACACCCACACACGCGCGCACACACACACACACGTGCACGCACAGGCAGACTGGTATGTGCTTATTAAGAGAGAGTCATGTGCCACACATGCTTTAGGAGAGTTACACACACACAGGTGAGTGTGTTAAGACAGTGGCACACACACACGCAGGCATACAGGCAGCGTGGAGTGACTCACACACACACTGAGGCAGACGGATGTGTGCTAACACAGTGAGTGGAGTGACTGACACACAAACACTACCACCGTGACCTCTTACACCACCACCACCTCCTCCACCACCACCTCCTCCTCCACCACCTCCTCCATCATCACCACCTCCACCACCTCCTCCTACACCTCCACCACCTCCACCACCACCACCACCTCCTCCACCACCTCTTCCTCCATCACCACCACCTCCTCCATCACCATCTCCACCATCACCACCACCACCTCCACCACCACCACTACCTCCACCACCTCCTCCACCACCTCTTCCTCCATCACCACCACCTCCTCCATCACCATCTCCACCATCACCACCACCACCTCCTCCTCTTCCACCACCACCTCCATCACCACCACCACCATCACCACCACCACCTCCTCCACCACCACCACCTCCTCCTCTTCCACCACCACCTCCATCACCACCACCACCACCATCTATCATCATCATCACCTCCACCAACTCCGCCACCACATCCACCACCTCCGCCACCACATCCACCACCGTCGCCTCACGACCCCTGAACCCCCCCGGCCCCCACCCTCCCCCCCGCCCCCCCTCCCCCCCCTCCCCCCGCCCCCCGCCCCCCCCCTCCTCAGCTGAAGTCGCCCCCTCCGGCATCGTCGTGAGCACCGCCGCCGTGCGGTGCCCCCTGCAGCTGCTGCTGCTGCTGCGCCGTTGCCGCGGGCGACGCTCCGAGAGTCACGTGGGTGAAGGGGAAGTGGCCGCAGCGGCCGTTGACCTCCCCCTCCCACTGGCCGTTGATGTTCATCTTGGTGACCTTCACCAGGTCACCCACCTGCAACACACACACACACACACAGGGTCACTCACCACTCACTCACCACGTCACTCACCACATCACTCACTCACCACTCACCACGTCGCTCACTCACCACTCACCACGTCACTCACTCACCACATCACTCACTCACCACGTCACTCACCAAGTCACTCACCAAGTCACTCACCAAGTCACCACGTCACTCACCACGTCACTCACCAAGTCACTCACCAAGTCACTCACCAAGTCACTCACACACTCACCACGTCACTCACCACGTCACTCACCACTCACCAAGTCACTCACCACGTCACTCACCAAGTCACTCACCACGTCACTCACCACTCACCACGTCACTCACCAAGTCACTCACCAAGTCACTCACCACTCACCACGTCACTCACCACGTCACTCACCACTCACCAAGTCACTCACCACGTCACTCACCAAGTCACTCACCACGTCACTCACCAAGTCACTCACCACGTCACTCACCACTCACCAAGTCACTCACCACGTCACTCACCAAGTCACTCACCAAGTCACTCACCACTCACCACGTCACTCACCAAGTCACTCACCAAGTCACTCACCACTCACCACGTCACTCACCACGTCACTCACCACTCACCAAGTCACTCACCACGTCACTCACCACGTCACTCACCACTCACCACGTCACTCACCAAGTCACTCACCACGTCACTCACCAAGTGACTCACAAAGTCACTCACCACGTCACTCACCACTCACCACGTCACTCACCACGTCACTCACCACTCACCAAGTCACTCACCACGTCACTCACCAAGTCACTCACCACGTCACTCACCACGTCACTCACCACTCACCACGTCACTCACCACGTCACTCACCACGTCACTCACCACGTCACTCACCACTCACCACGTCACTCACCAAGTCACTCACCACGTCACTCACCACTCACCAAGTCACTCACCACGTCACTCACCACGTCACTCACCACTCACCACGTCACTCACCACGTCACTGACAGCATCAGCCACACACAGACAAAGCTCCCCCAGGTAGCCTCTCGCAGGGCTGCAGGGGCAAGTGCTGCTAGTAGCGAGTAGCACCACCTATGATGTGCACACACAGACAAAGCTCCCCCAGGTAGCCTCTAGCAGGGCCGAAGGGGCAAGTGCAGGAGGCTGCTACCTGGGGGAGCTTTGTCTGTGTGGCCCGTCTATGAATACCTAAAGGCGATGAGTAAATTTAGCGGCGTGAAACACGAGGGGGGGGGCATGGGGGGGGGAGGGGCATGGGAGGAGGGGGGGGCATGGGGGGGGGAGGGGGGGGGAGGGGGGCATGGGGGAGGGAGGGGGGGGAGGGGGGCATGGGGGGGGAGGGGCATGGGGGGGGAGGGGGGGCATGGGGGGGGGCATGGGGGGGAGGGGGGCATGGGGGGGGAGGGGCATGGGGGGGAGGGGGGGGGCATGGGGGGGGGGGGGGGAGGGGGTCATAGGGGGGGAGGGGGGCATGGGGGAGGGAGAGGGGCATGGGGGGGGAGGGGATCATGGGGGGAGGGGGTCATGGGGGGGAGGGGGGCATGGGGGGGGGAGGGGGGGCATTGGGGGGAGGGGGGGGGCTAGGAGGTGGGGCGGGGGTTACGAGGGGGGTTAGGGTAAAGGGGGGTATGGTGGGAGGGGGGGCCATGGGGGGGGGGTAATGGTGAGGGGAGGCGTCGGGGGGGGGGGTTGGGGAGGGGGGGGGGTTGGGAGGGGGTGGGGGTCAGGGTACGACACGCACAGCGTGAGACAGATCATCACGGCAGAGGCCCACGTCACCGCCACCACCACCACCGCCACCACCATCACCGCCACCACCACCACCGCCACCACCATCACCGCCACCACCACCACCACCGCCATCACCACCACACGTGAGAATGTATCATAGCAGCCACCCGCTCACTCACTCTCGCCCACCCGCCCCACTCACACAATCACACAATCACCCACCCGCCCACTCACCCACTCACCCGCCCACCTCGCCCACTCACACAATCACCCGTCTACCCACCCACCGGCCCACTCACACAATCACCCCGCCCACTCGCCCACTCACACAATCACCCGCCCACTCACCCGCCCACCCACTCACCCGCCCGCCCACTCACCCGCCCGCCCGCCCCGCTCACCCCGCCCGCCCGCCCGCTCACCGCCCGCCCGCCCGCCCGCTCGCCCGCCCGCCCGCCCACCCGCCCGCCCGCTCACCCGCCCGCTCACCCGCCCACCCACCCGCCCACCCGCCTGCCCACCCACCCACTTACCGACCCACCCGCCCACTCACCCACCCACCCGCCCACTCACCCGCCCACCCACCCACTCACCGACCCACCCCGCCCACTCGCCCACCCGCCCGCTCACCCGCCCGCCCACCCACTCGGCCTCACCTCCAGTGCGAGTGCCGTCTTGTCGTAGGCGTTGGGGACCCGTCTCTGGATGACGCGCGCCACCACCGGCCCGTTCTGCAGCGAGGGCAGCAGGGGGCTGTTGGGGACGCCCTGCGGCTGGGCGTAGCGGCCCGCCTCGGGCGCCAGCCGCCCGCCGCCGGTGCGGCCGGGGGTCAGGCCGGTGCCTGGGGGAGGTCCTCCGGGGGCAGGGGAGGTCGTGCCGTGCGGGGTGCCTGGACACACGACGTCACCTCCTCCTCACCTCCTCCTCACCTCGCTTGCTCACCAGCTCACCCAGCCACTC